>NW_010206526.1:5720-19449 GCF_000695765.1 Mesitornis unicolor
CAGTTTCAGTGACAGCTTTCAGCAGCCCAGCGTGGCAGGCCGGATAATATTGATACAAATTCTATTTTCTTTCATTTTACTGTTTTCCATCTCCTAATAAACCGGGGTAGCCTCTTGACCCGAGTCAGCTGATCGGAATTACATGCGCCGGGCTCGCTTTGCTGGTCTCCCCGTCTCGCCTCCATCTTCTCTCCCTCCCTTCGCGGGGAGAGCGGGCCCGGGCCGGGCCGGGTCGGGTCGGGCCGAGCCGAGCCGAGCCGCGGAAGCCTGGCTGCAGGCTTCGAAGGGCAGGGGGATCGATTCGAAACGCCACTTTAAAGCCTCATCAATCTTCATCTAGGTTGCTCGAGTAATTACGCCCGATTCTCTTGTACGATTACAAGTGGATTTGGGTTTCTATTCCCTAGGCCCCCTTTCTTTGTGTTTACAGAAGGGGGGCCTGGGCAGACAGCGACTCCCTGCCTTGCAGAAGCACTTGCCCTCTCCAGCTGAGCGTCCCGGCCCTCCCCTCGCCCTTCCCCGCACCGTGTTGGGCTCTCGGGCCTTTGTGCGGGAAGAAAAGCGCCTTCGGAAGATGAGTCCTGGAAACGACCCGATATTCTGTCATTCTAAGGAGGCGTTTGTGGGCTTTGCTGAATCCCAGAAGAAAGACCATCAATTTAATCCAATTACCTCTTTTCCCTGGTGTTGCGTGGCTAAAATAAAAATAAAGCCTCCGCTATTTAATGGTTAAAAGGCCAAAACCTGTAATCTGACATCCAGGAGAAGACAATAGGTTCAGCCGGCTAGAGGGTGTGCTAGGGAAATGCACTTACATACTGGAGGAGGGGGCAGAGCTGCAAAAGCAGGGGGTAGGTGCGGAGGGAAAGGGGATATTCACTTTTTAGCCCGCTACTGAATGCAGGGAATATCGAGGATTTCTGGCTTCCTCCTTCTCCTCCCGAGAAAAGGCTCCAAGCTCCCAGACCGGTACCTTGGCATCTGCCCTGTGTCCTGCTCAAATGACACCCTAGATTTGTTGCAACGTAAACATGTCAGAGGTATTAAAATGCAACAAGGAATAAGCATTATTTTACTTTCCGGATAAGAAAACGTGTTTATTTTTTTCTTCTCCTCACCCCTCCCACTCCCCCCATCCTTCTTTTTCTTTCCTCTTTTGGGAAAAAAAAAGAAGCAGAAAGCATTATAAATAGTGGTCAAATTATAGGATTTCAGGAGAGAGTGTGTTCAAACTAAGTTAAAAAGATCTTTGCAGATTTTTTTTTCCTACTGAAAGCGTAACATGAAAAAAGCATTCGGTATTAACAGTGTGTCATTTTTACACTTGTCCTTTGGAAATCTCCAATTACAACTTCCAATTCCATAGCATGTTTAAGGAGCACTGAGTCTTTTTGTTGTAGCCTTCAGGGAGCAAGCCAGCCACTGAGAGAATACGAAATTAATCCACTACAGCTATAGAGAGAGAGAGGATTATGTTTTAATCCCCTTTGGGATAGTCTCTGGATTTTAAGGATCCGACATTAAAATGTTTACATAGAGCATAATCAAAATACTGCAGATTTTCCATATGGCACCGAGCTATCGGGAAGCTTTGGGTCCCTTTCCCAAACCCAATTGATAATCTAATGAAAGCGAAGCCGGGCACACCTGAGCCGAGAGCTGCGGGACGGGCTCATTGGCATGCGGGGAAGATAACAAGCTCCAGCTACCAGCCTGGCCCTAGCCCCTCAGCGGCGGCGGCTAGCTGCGCTTTTGCAGGGGATGTAGTAAATATTCATTCTCGGCGCGGCTGGAGCCACCGAGGAGAGCAGCTCAGCGCAGAGGGCTCTGCCCGCGGCAGAGGGGCCGGCAGTGGCATCCGGGGATGCGGCACCCGGGGATGCGGCACCCGGGGACGCTACCCGCTGCTCTCCGCGCAGGTCCCTCCGTCAGCGGCACGGAGGGCACCCCCTTTTCAGCTCCGGTGGGGTAGCCAACCTGTGGCTGCTTCGCTTCGCCTAACACCGTGGTGTTTGTGGAGAGGACACGCGTCCAGAGCGCCTGTCAGCTGTTGGGACTTCAAGCAAGAGCATCTCTTTCTAAGGAGCTTTTCCCCGAAGAGATCGGGGCGGCCCACAGCAGAGGGGCAGAGGCCTCGCGAAGAAGTTCTGGCCTTAAAATCAGCCCAGAAATCACTTCAGATCCACAGGTCTTGTAATCTGCTCAAATGGAGAATTTTCCTCTTTGCCTGATCCTTGTAGTCGGCACATGTGATTTACATTTCTAAAATAAACACTACTGCACAGATACATTTTAAAAATAATATTTCCTTTCCAAAAGTAAATGATTGTGGGATTAGAAGGTCTCAGTGAATAAAAGCAGAATGTAATGTCTCTCCTCCCCTCCGTTAATTTTTGTTACACAGAGACTTCAGTCCTTGCATTTAGCTCTTGTATCTTAACTCTTGTATTTTTCAAGTTCAAGCAAGGAAAGCCACTGCAAGTGAAAAGTTCTACCAGGTGAAAGAGTTTGCTGTCTGCTAAAGCAATACCAGCAAAATGACACCTCTTAAAGGAAGGTCCAAAAAAGTGGTATTTTTAACTGTTATTTCAAACATTTTCATTTTCATAAACTGCAACTTTTAACTGTAAGAGCTAAAGATGTGTTACTTTTATGAGCCTGAAAATTACACTGGAGGTATATTTGCTAAGATGATTGGGCATAATTACTCCTAAGTAGGATAAGATATATGCTTTTATGCGCTGAATTCTGAAAACAGGCAATTTACCTGCTGCAGACTTAAAAGTCTAACTTTTAATATAATAGTTTGGTAATTACTTATAGACAAAAAAATACTAGCTGGGACACATACTTTGAAAACATATCCAATCAGCTAGAACAATTTAATTTTACAATCTATTGGTAATTATTCTGAAAAAAAAAAAGTTGTGAAGATTGTAAAGTTTAATTTTAGCTGACACTGTTTCAAAAGAAAAAAACCCAAATCTTAATCTTTTTTTCATATACTGTTTAACATGGGAATACAAAACAGATTAGCTGAAACTAATAGCTTTACTATGTAAAATAGTTTGCGTAAACTTCAGTTAGTAATTTGATATTATACTTAAACAAGAATTTTAAATATTAAGAATAATTATTAAAAATCACTCACAATGTACATGAAATAAGACAACTGAAATTCTCCCAGCACTTTAACTCTAAAACTAAGCGTATCTGACACTGAGCTCCATTTAAAATTACTTCATTTCCTTATACTTCAAAAAATTTCTACTTAACACACACAAAAAACTCAGTTTCTTGTAAAGTAAATCATGCAGCATATAAGAAGAAACAGGTATAGGCACTGGAAGCCTTTGGAAAAAGCTCTGTAGTCAGAAATAGATTTCAACCAATTAATATCATGAATATAATACATGCACTGCCATGTAAATAACAAACAACGTAAGATTCCTAAAAAAACAATTGACAGAATTTAGTCTTTTTTGTTCCTATTGTAATCACAAATCTGATCCAAACTACCTTTAAAAAGACTTCTGCAGTAAATATAATGAACTTACATGAGGATGATTGTACCCAGTTTGTTCTCCGCTACAGCAGATACAGGGGGCATCTCCTTCACTCAAGCCAAGGCCTTTATAAGAATGTATATATAAAGCTCCCTTTACATATCACTTCCAATAGTTTCAATAATGAGAATAATTTGCACAGCTTTTTGATTGTAAAAAACAGAATCTAAGTCTAAACATAACTATAATATTGTTTTTTCTACTCTCCCGCTGATTAACCATCCCAATTCCTTTTCCCTGTTTTCAGAGATATCCAAGCTTACTTTGTTGGCTTTTTACTCTTGTGCAATCATATGTTTCATATTGCAGGGGAGGGATTGATTTTTATTGTTTGGTTAAATGTCTTTTCCAGTGTGGATAGGCCCTGATATCCCAGTATTTTTCCCACTTTTCCCCCTTTCCTCCATAAAGCATGTGACACTACTACTAGCATCAAAGATTAACTTCAATGGTCTTTTTCAACAACAATAACTAAACAATTACAGCAACTCAGTTCTCTTAAGTGGTGCCATAACAGCAAACAAATGTGATTGATTAAACAGAAAATGTAAATAAAAGTAATTTTGCCTATTATGACTGTGAATAAAGTAGTAAGAATCAAATACATAGTTTTGATGAGATTGTGAAAATAGTGTTGGTTAAGAAAAAAAATTCTCTTAAACGTATACATACTTTCCATGCACTTGAATTAAGTGACATATGCACCTCCACAGGTAAATTATTATTTGAATTCCATACTTTCCTGGTCACATTGAAAGAAAAATACAAAATACTTCTATCTTCCTGAGAGAAAATGTGTTTAACAATATTCCTAGGAATAAGAACCTCTTTATATTGTTCAAGGTGTGATAGAAAGCAACCACTTAATAGAATGGTTATGGAATATGCAGGGTCAAGCTCAATACCAAACCAAAGTCAATCTTATGACTTACATTACAATCAACTGTGTGTGTAGCAGCCTTTATAAAGCAATTCAGAAAATCAACTTTTGCCTGCATTTGCAGGTAAAGTCTGATTTGCTCTGTGGCATACATGAGGATGTCTGAACTGTGCTCAAGCTCTGAGTGGCTTACGTGGGTTTTGTATCGTTCCAGGACATCTTTGAGTGCCAGCTTGCCAGATGATCAGGTATTAATAATAATCAAGACTCCCCTTAATGATTTACAGCTGGCCAGAAACTTAAATGTTTGGGGTAGGGACCTCACTACTGCAATGCATACATTTGGCACTTCAAAATTAGATTCATACAGTGTGCTGTGCCTGAAGCTATACTTTGGAAGGATTGAGTAATTTAAGCTGGTTTAGAAACTAAGATTGTTAAGCAGTGCGTCCAGATGTGAGAATACTACACTAATGCACTATGACCTGTACTAGCTTCCTCCTTACATTCAGGTAAAATTTAAGGTACTTCTTTTCAACCTAGAAATCCTTCAGTGATGCTGAACATGACCACAGTAAGTGACAGTTTCCTCTCTGAGAACACCACTATAGCTGTCTATCTAATCAAAAAGTATCAGAAAAAACACACCACAGGAAAGCATATTTTATGTTGGAAGAGGAAAGGGGAAAGTAGAGAGAGCATCCTGCTGTAGCAGTATACCACTGAAACAGGAGCTCCTTGTAATGAGTCAGGGATGTGAGGGATCAAATCCCAGTTGCAAGTCTGAGTGAACCAGACCTGACGGGTATCTTATACAGTCCAGCTCATGTACCTTGTCATGCCAATAGAGCTCAATTGATTAGAAGTGAAATGAAAGATGTGAGCCCTCAGCTTTCATTTCTTCTAGTCTCCATCCTGGAAAAGCTCTTCAGGATAAACTGTAAGCTTTATACTTCTTGAGACTGTAGTGAAGGGAAGTGTTACGTTCAGACAGGCTGTGGTATTTTAAAGTTCACTTACTCAGTTACCTACCTATATGTGTGCGAATAAAGAAATAAGTTGTTGAATTAGTACGTAACTTGCTAGGTATATTTAGAAGATTAATCTAAGACGCAATAGTTGTAACTTCAAAATTTTCTGAATATACGAGTATCTCTAAACACCACCAGAACCAACAGAGAACGTTTCCTAGGGTAACTGTGTCACTGGTTGATTGCGTGTTTTGCCTTCCCACAGGTAGGGAACTTCTGAGGACTCTCCCACAAACACTCTCTGGTACCTAATAAAGGCAGAACCATTGTGGCAGGCTCTGTCACGTAGACTTTTTTCTTAACAGGAATTTTACTGCTTCTGAAATTGCAAGAATTTTACTGCTTCTGAAATCCTTACTCCTCTGTTAAAGTTTGTTCAAAATGGCTTCCAGGTTCAGAAGTTACAGAGATAGAGGTTGACAGAGGATGATCACGTAAACCTTATTTCTTTAGACAGCCAAGCTAAAAGCACTCACGTAACAGCCTACCAGTGAGTACTGTTCAAATGCACTGGATAAGGCTGTCTCTTGTACAGTTTCTGGCCAAGGAAACCAAGACTAACCAAACTGTCTTCTTGACCGATATTTTAGCTTGTGTCTATACTACAAATGTCAAAACTACAAAAAAAAAAAAAAAGGCAAAAAAACCTGTCCAAAGGTCAGTGAAAGTTCTGGATACACTCCTAACACTAATCTACATAGGTCTGTCCCTATTGAGTCTTACAAGGATTTTGAAGAACACCATTTTTCTTATGGACATCAAGTGCATAGTAAAGATGAAATAAGGTGCAGAACTGTGGAGTTTGACTTCTTATGTCCAGGCCTGTTTTTCTGCAGTCTCTCTATAACAGGTAGCTCATCAGCTTGACCTTGATCAGCTAACACGTTCCATTCAGGATGTGGTACTGGAGGACAAGGGAGAAGTTACAGGCCTAAGCACTAGGGAAGTGTGCACTCGAACGATCCACTGAAGCCTAATTCTGCAGCATTAGAAGTTTCAAATAAAAAAAGGCTTGCAAGTTATGAGGAAAAGAAAAATGAAATTTAAGTAGACTGGTATCTGTGGACAGTAAGAGCACATGAAGGCCTCTCAGAGCTTTTCACAAATACAAACCTAAAAAGTTTGAATTAATTTAATTTTAAAGCTTGAAAAGCAGGAAATGTGGCTGTCATTTTAGAAGTCAAAGATGCTCAGACTTAGAATGGGATGTAATAAGGTACAAAGAAAAGAGCTCTTCAAAGCTCTGCTTAGCAGCACTATCAGATGTGACTGACAACCATCTTATAAAATATTAAGCTATTTTGGACAGTAATGTGGAAAAAATGATTAGAAAAAACACTGACATGTCTAAAAATAGTACACTATAGAAACTGTGGGGATTTTTTATTTGTTTTCAACGTGAAAGCCAACTACATATCAAAAGTATAACTGTTTTCAGTTTCTGCCCGAATCTATACTCTAAATTAAACTCATACAAATATGTTTTTCTTTTTTATACTTAGACTTGAGAATCAAAATCTGAATATATAATAAGCAGAAACTATGGGAATCTGGCTGAATTAAATTTCCATGTTTGGAAGTACAAGGCTTTTGTGGTTATGTGTCTACCATAAAAAGGGAAAAAGAATCACTCTTCTCCCACATTCCTGTCCGTTCCCCAAACAAGCAACCCCCTGCAATGACATTCCAATCTGGAATGCTAATTTGCAAGAAAAATGGAGTTTGAGCGGAGAAAACTACTCAGGAGTGTATGTTGAATTCAGTGAAGAGTTTCCACTGATAAGCTTGAAAAACTGGGAGAAATATGAAGAGGGATTTTTTGGTGTTTTCTTGTGAAACTTTGATATTTTTTTATTTAACTTATGTATTAATGCATGCACATATACGTACACACTTTCTTAAAGAGAAAATATAAACCATGGAAAAGCTTAAGGTATCTTAGCCACCTCCAGAAAGAGAAAAACAGAGTTAGAGAAAGAGAGTGCAAGAGAGAGGAGAGAGAAAAAAAATGGAGAAAGAAAGAAAGATAATAACTCTTGCTTCTGACTCTGGAAACATCAGAGGTGCAAGCCATTGAAGGCTGAGAGAGGATTATTAGGATGCATCACTGCATATTTGTTACAGTCCTTCCTGGGCTTTCCCTGTGGTTGCTGCTTTCTGCCCCTCTGGGGTCCCCACAGACCACCAGTACCGTTCAGAGCCACCAATGGACAGATGAATGGTGACTGCCATAGAGGAGGGAGAGTGTGTGATGGGTGGCAGGGCTCTCCTAGCCTCCAAAGGAGAGGCCTCCCACCAGGGAGGGAGGAGAAAGGTTGGAGAAGGAAGATGAGACCAATCTCAGAACCACTTTCATGCTTTGCTCTCCAGGAGTTAAGAGGGCTGGAGATGATTCCTGTCCTCTCCTCCAAAACCTCCTGGGGAGGCTGTGGTTGCAGGTGGAGACAATATAATGTGCTATTTGGTCCCTTCTTTCAACCCATTGCTTGGAGAGCAGGTAATGTAATAAAACTTTCTCTGGTTGGCCCCAAATAAACAATGGGGGTTTTTTGTCTGAAAAATCTAATAATCTCAAAATCTGACTTCTCACTAGAGGGCCAAGTTATTGTTCTTCCTTTACAAATCTACTGTCTTTCTTACTCCATTAACAAAAACAATAGAAATGATCCTACATATCTTAAATTATTTTTGAGATGGCACTCAAGAAAATATGCCCCTCCATTACTCCTTAAGAATAGACAAGAAAAAGTTGCAAACGGTTTTGCTTATCAGAGATTGTCTACACTGGTCAACTTTTGTAAAGAAAATTCAGTGTCAGATTTTGGCCATAAGAATGATAGTGTAACTAAATATGTATATTTATAAATATTAAATGAATATTATATATATGAAAAAAATATATAAAGATAAGTCAATCATATTTACATTTTCCACTCCAAATATGTATTTTGTGAGCTTTTTGAGGCTTTAGATGCAGTTTCTCAGTGTTTTAGTGTTTTTCTTACTGCATCTGGCCCTATGCAAGGCTTCAAAATAATTTCAGAAATGTAAATGAGTCCTTTGTTACAACCTGGGATAGAAAATTTCCCTAAGGGCTAAACGATTTACTTCTTTTTTGATACTGCTATACAATTTAAACTGTAACTCTATGTAGTAGAACTTTTGGCACTATTCCAATTTCCTCTAATGACAGTGTCAAATATTTTTTCAATTGGAAATTGCTCAAAATCGTGATGATTTCCATTAGTTTGTCTGAAATGAGACAAAAGGCTTACTTTGCATAGGCCACAAAACAGATGTTGATAATGTTCGGTTACCACCAGTCTCGTCTGGACTTCAAACAGATGACCTGGAAGTGAAAGGTCTTATATCTCATTAATAATAATACAAGTTGTCAAATCCTCATGCCTCCAGTGTGTTCCTTAGCATAGAGCAGTCAGTCAATACACTCAGCACACTACCAAGACATTTGGATAGCGGGCTTATCACATTTAGTCCTTCAGACACTGTGAACTAGCTACTCATGCTGGCTTGGATGGAAGATCAGCTCTTGTTTAGCAGTAGTAATGCTGCTTTCTAGAAATATTTCTACTCTGAAGTGGAGAGTTGTTTAAAGTTAGGGCAGTGCTGGGATGCTGTGTCTCACTCAAACCTTCCTGGCACATTTGCATTTTGGGGTGTTTCCTTCCACCTAGAGACAGATGTCCAAGAAGAAGGGAAGATTAAGAACTCAAGGTGAAGATATGTTAAGACTAAGGTGCATTCAAGGGAGTTAGTGACTTTCCTTGGGTTTATTTGGATGAGTTGCTCAATCTCCTCATATCATGGAGCGAATAATATATATATTTTTCTTGCAAGACTGTCGTGAGGCTGTAATTCACCACAGCTTAAGAGGAAGTCAGATTCTGAGTTGATTGAGCCCATGCAAGTAACCAGACAAATGCCTCCTAAAATTTTCTGTCTTCCTAAAATAACCCAAAGCCTCATATCCTTCTATCTTTATTTAATTTTTTTTCTTTCTAGAAACTACTATTTAGAGAGTGCCAAAAGACTTTGTCCAGGATACTTTGCTTGGCTGGGGCCTATTTGATGTTGCCACCAGCCACATGACAAAATAGATGAAATGTGCCCCAGTTACAAAACATGTATCTTTCAGAAATGTCATTAAGGCTTAATTCTGCTCTCAGATGCGCAAAAACAATTCTCGGAAAGTCAACTGCAACTTCACAACAAAGAGAAGAGAATACATTTCTAAAATGTAAAATTCATGAAACTCAAGAGATACAATTTTTTTTTCCTTTTTTATAAATGACCTGTTTTAGTGCAAGATCAGTGCTCTAAAAAAAGTTTGGGGAAAGAATATTAATTATATATTAAAACATATTTCTCTTTGAGAATGCCAGCTTACAATATTAGAATACATACACATATTTTCCATTCTGAGATGATAATCTACTAAGCAGAAGACAAACTGTAAACAAATTTGCATTCTCAGGCTCTTAAGAGAAAAGGTAAGTATTTAAGAACCCTACTGCAGCATTAGAATATTGAAAAGGAAAGGAAAAGGAGAAGAGTTAGTAGTATCAACTCACTACGGTGGATTTGATTGTATTACCCACAGATTCACAATATATTAGAAAACTGTTAAAATTGACTAGGCTATCTCAATCATTAGTTCTAACTAAACAGTTCACACTAAGATGTGACTTGCCTCTTGAAGTGAACAGTCTGGGAAGAAAAGGAGCTAAAACTGAAACAAAAAAAAGTAAAATATTTTAATACGTAAAAGCTAAAAGAAGAGCAACATCTATTGATAACCCATACTGTAAGACAGTTAAAATACTGCTTTAGTTAAAAATCTTGATGCAAACTTAGAAATCATAATTCTAAGACCATAATAACATGGAATTTGATTTTTATATTTTATAAAAATGCTACTTAATATAATGAAATCTGACCAACTGCCATTGCAACATATGGAATACTAAGATTATATAATAAAAATATTCAGACTATAATTATTTAAAAATTCTCCATCACATATGTAATTTATCAAAGTGAACTTTACATTGATTTGTGCCACATGGTTGATGAAAAACTATAAAGAGTCTCTGGAACAAAAGGTATGTACTGATAACTTTATATGAAGAGTCTCAATCTGTTTCAAACTTTTTTTTTTTAGTTTTAACTTCACAAATAAAAATACTGAATATTTATATTCTCTTAGTTAAAAGCTTTCTAAAACCTACGGTCCTGTCTTTTTAAAAGGTGCCTTAGTTTCATGGAATAAACAATCCTAAATTGTTTTAGTTAAATGTGAACAATGTTAAATCAATTTAAACCTGGTTTATAATGATTTTGTTTAATTCTTGTCCCTTACTGAGACAACCAAATAATTGTAAACCAGGTTTAAATTGATTCAAGTTTTAAAGTTAAACTGGAGGCATATCTGAATATAGAAAATCCTATGTATCATTCCACTCTGAACAATAACTAGATAAAAATGATGCTATGATATACTATAACTTGATAGATCTCAAAGATTTCCAGATCATATACACTGAATCTATATAACTCTTTAAAATTAAATAAGAATGAACAGTGCGGCTTTATTGGGACTTGCTCTTCAGAGATGTCAGAGGTTGTTCAAAGGTTCTAGGGCACCTTCCTTGCCTACTGCTTTTCTTGATTTCGGTTACTGGACTTGGGTTTCAGAGTCACATTGTATAAACTGAAAACCATGAAAAGCAGTGATCACTATATGCAAAATCGAGGGTATGGAGGGCCTCAGGTTTTTTTATCACTGGTTGGTAAAATGTACAGAAGACACACATGACACCGTGTGTGACCTTTAACTCTCAAAATCACTTCAGCTCCAAAAATGAACAAGGGTTGCATAGCAAAGGTTTCAGTTAATCTGACAGTAAAAATGAGGTAGAGGAATGTGGGTTCTTTTTGAGAAGTTCACAAATTTTGGTACACATATAGCAGCATTACCACATCATCTCACCACACTTGGAGGTGTCTCACTTGCCCCATTAGTCTTTATTAGGAACACAAAGGCTAGTTTCTGACAGACATCCTGTCAATATTTCAAAATTTAATTTGCTTCAGTTTCTATAATTTCTGTTTTTCTAACACTGACAACATCTCCCATTTTCTACAAACTGTAAAAGGAAAGGACTAGAATTACTGTGCCATATCCTGAAGGAGCAGGGGATGTCATATATATGGTGATCCCTGGTAAAAGTGTACATTACACGTAAATACTTAAGGACACATTGAAATACCAGGTTTTTGCAGAGGCACGTAGCTATAGGTATTGTATTGCACTGGTGTGTTTGAACGAAACGGCAGTGTTGGGACATATATAAGAACTTCACAGCTGACTCTGAGATTTGCCAGACTGCGCAAGAATTTTTCATGTCCACTTTGCAGTTCTAATCAATATTTCAATGTAATTGCATACTGCAGCCTTTAAACTATAGCAGCTGTATGCATATTTAGTTGGAAGCACTGTTCTTAGATAGAACTTAGCCAAAGCAGTGCTGAATATTCCTTCTGAAGGAGAAAGGGAAATTACCCCACTAATGGTCCGGCTTGACACACTCTTCTATTTACTTAAGACAACAGTGTCCCAGCAATGGTTAGCTGCAGATTGAGAAAGCAAGCAGGTTGACATATTAACTGTGAAAATCATATACTGAATGTTGCTCGCAAATAAAAGCATTTACTTCCTCCCTCTGCTCTAGTTTCAAAGTATGTGACTAACTTTCATGTAGGCATTTTTTGGCTTTTGTTTGTTTGTTTGGTTTGTTTTTACCATCCATTTATGATCTTATCTGTGCTACATATTTCTACTTTGACATCAAAAAGGTGCAGGAGCAAAGGCAGATATTCTAGAAATTCAAGTATGCAGAAAAAACCCCTGAGACATCATAAAACTTCCCCTTAGTAGAGTTATTTTAAAAAAGGTATTTTAAAAATATAAACATTTCATACTGCATTTCACAGTTCTCACTTTTTTATCTTGTCTGAGAGGGGAGTGCATTTTCAACTTTCAACATGCCTTTCTTTCCAGACTACATCCCCAGGTTCTGTCTTGCAGACAGCGCTGTAAGAGAACCTGCCAGAAAACAGATAAAACTGAGACCTCACTGCATACCTTCAGACAGGGAGGAAGGACCAGAAGGGATCTCTCATGTACATTTTTACAGAGGATTCATTCTCAGCTCATCCGCTAACTGATGAAGTTCATAGCTTGGTTACAGTGTCATTCCTTCTGAGACCCTGTTTACAACAGGCAACTTTTTCCCTCACTGTGACAGATGGGCTGAGATACTGCAGCTCCCCCTTAACTCCATCACTGAGAGAAGAGGGTGCCAGCAGGAGCACAGGTGCCTCTCCACAAGCTGCATGGCACTTGGGATCAGGTCATGAACGTGCACAACCACACTCTGACTCACAAAACCCAGAGTTACAGAATTAGTCCACATTTCCATGTTAACCTTAAAAAAGAGATGTTCCCACACCGGTTTTACAGATTTTTTTAACAAGTCATAGGCCATAACAAAATCACTTTGAGGTACTGCTATTTCTTGTGTCTCTGCTGAAAGACTGTAATGGGCACATGCTTTGTAATCAATTCCCCCAGTTTATGGAAGTAGAACATAATATTAAACCTAGAACACAAAGAATCTGTACTGTAATTCTATACCTAGCTGTAAATATTAAGACACTACCCACAAAGGTTAAGAACTAACAAGTTTAAAAGAGCCTTTTAGTTCATATCTTAGTTGTAATGAAAAACATAATTACCTGCAAGGTTGTCAATCTCTTTCTCTTGGAGCAGGCTAACAGCATCATCATCTCCTTCCAGCATAAGCTCTGTTTCTGCATTCTGATTTACTACAGCTTGACTTCGGAAAGTTTTCTTTGACTTCACTACATCCTCTTCAGTGCCTAAAAAAAATTACAAATGTTGTGAATTTATCTGAATAATATTTTAAATATAAAACAACAACAGTTGAGTAGTAAAAAAGCATGGTATTAATAATTTTTACAAGACGAAGGAACATTTTAAAACTCTTTATTAAGGTTTACAAAATATGAAGCCTTATTCTGTCTTTCAGAATATATATTGAATATAACGCAAACTGTTTCACAAAGACTCTCCTGCTTTTAATAATTGCTATTTGCTTTATGTTCAGTGTTGTTCTATTAGTTTTTTCACCTGCAAGAAATTCAGCAGG
>NW_010206526.1:19480-51985 GCF_000695765.1 Mesitornis unicolor
TCCTTGTGCCCTGACTCTGACTGACTTCTGAGAGTTCAAATCACTTGCTCTAAATAAAGGAGTTGCTTTTGGGAATTCAAAATCTGTCATGATTTTCATCATAGAGATAGGAGGGACAGGATGATTAAGTAGGAGATGGGTTATCATAATATAGAGTAACAACAAGGTAGGCTATTCAGAGATTCAGAAAAGACTAAAAAAGGAAAAGCACAGTGAGGGAACTTTGGTGTGCATCTGTGTGTCTGTTTTCAAGGAGTGCAATGAAAACGTTGGTGTACAGACATGCACCAATTGCCTCAAAGAACCCCACAGGAATGTGAAGCCTTGGAGAGAAAGCTTTCTGTTTTTTTTTTCTAAACAGAAAACCCTGCTTCTTCACCTTGGACAATACAAGGTCCGGGCATCTCCAGTTCTTCCAGTCAAGAAATAAAACTCAAATCTAACCTCTCCTTTCTGTATGATAATTTGGAGTTTTGCTTACTACCAAGCTGCAGAACAATGAGTGAAACCTGAGCAAAACCAGGCACATGTGGATTTTGTTTGTTATCCACAGTGCCTGAACTTCACATGCATACTATTATGGCAGATGTAAAATCATGATGTAAAGCTCAATATAAGACTCATAGCCTCATACTAATACAGGACAACTCAGAGGAATATAGTAAGCAGATAGGTTAGTGAAGATAGATGCACAGAAAGGAACTGATGTCAGGCAGTTCTGTTATTACAAACAGTGCGGAAGGTGTTATGATTTTATCTTCTACTCTTATACGAGTCTTTTAATTAGTTTGTGCACAGGAGAGTCACACCATAGAAATAAAAATATTGAAAGCATAGTTTTTTGTGAGTGTGTTTACTCTGTTTGAAGATCACTGTTAGCATGACACTTGATATCAGACTGGACCACAGGCTGAGACAACCTCATGGTTTACATTGCCTAATATTAGCCTTTTGTATATTCTTGCTATTATCACAATTACTATTTCTGAAACTACAGAGCAGGTAAAGAGAGACAAGTCCTTACAGAAGACAAGACAAGCAAAATTCTGTTTTTTTTTCTTCAAGCCCAAAATTAAGGACAGCATTGCTAATTTTCCTGTTTGTTTCTCTCTCCATTAGGACCATACTGATATTAATAGCAATTAAGACAATACCTATATATACTAATACACTATGTTTTGCTGTGTTCAGTTATTAGGCTGTGATCATTGCCTCATTTGCGTAGGTTACTACTTAGTACTGTAATTATTCACCCAATTTAAAATTTAAACAAATAACAGTTGGAAGAGTTTTCAGAATTATGTCCAAGCTTTATTTTTTTGTTTTGTTTGGGTGTTTTGTTTGTTTTTGTTTTTTGTTCCTAAATCACAAAAGGGATCAAGAATTGTCAGTGTTTGAAAAAAACACAAAAGAGTAATGTGCTGTAGCAGACTTTCAGTTCTACTACATCAGAATTGTCCTGAGTATTCAACCAACAGATCAGGATCTTGCTACACTTGTGTTTACTGCAAGGGATTATAGCATCATTTGACACAACTAATAGCTTCTGCTGTGAAGCATTTTTTTTTTTTTTTTTTGACACTAAAGTAGAGTAGGCCTGAGATAAACTAGCACGGTGGAGGAAGAAAGCATGACAATACTGTTCTTCCTCTTTGGTAGTTCTAGTGAGTACTACTAAAGTTTCTGAGCTTTATAAAATGTGATAAACTTCAAATGAATAACTTCAAAAATACTAATCTGGAGTAATTGTAGGGTCAACCGCATCTGCAGTAACTGATTAGATTAATGACAGTGCTTTAAAATTATTTATGCATGAAGACATAATGCAAGAAAAAAGGTTCCAAGCCACAAATTATTACTAACATTTAAAACACATCAGAAGAACCTGAAATTTAGTGTATTTGAAATCCGTTATGATGGGCATTCCAGTTACCATATTACAGAAATATCGCCATACAGCAATGTAAGAAACATGGTAGAGTAGAAGGCATTAAATTAGTTTGGCAAATTTGGAGCTTAGCAACAAGACAAATGTTTCTAAAATCCATTATGGTTTATAATATTAAACATAAATTTATCTAAAAGAAATATAGCAAATGATGCTTCTTTGTCTTGATGGAAAAAAGCTCTGGTTTGGCTGTTGTTTAAATTTATCACTTTGTTGAGTGCACCTCAGTTTTGCTGTACTGAGGTGTACATTTATCTAAATGAAAGTGTACGAGACCCAGAGTTGCCCTTCAATCACTATATCCTTTATGAATTAGAGTTCCATTTATCAAAATTACAGCAAGAAGAGTAAGGTCTCACAGGGCTGTCTCATTACAAGGCTTGTAAACACTGTTCTTACAAAGAAATGGTTTAACACCTAACAAATCAAAAACTGATTTGGAATAGAATTTATTTGAGATCATCTATCTTTGGAAGACGTGCTGTACTGAGTGCACTTCGTGGCCTTTCTACCCATTCATCAAGAAATTAACAAGCGAATACCACAGACCACCAGATCTTCTTGGATCCTGAAATGTGAAATATGTTCAAAATAGATCTGTCACAGATGTTCTATTTTTATATTTCAGGATGACTTCAAAAAGGTTTTAAAATAAGAGAACCTCTCCAAATAAGAGCAAAAAGAAAAACAACTTGTCTCTTTAAAACCAGACAACAAACTGAATAAAAAATTATATGACATAAAACTATGTCTAGTATTGTTAACAATTATATAAAAAGGAGAGATGAATAAATGAATACTTGATATTGCAGTGCATCTGAAAAAATCAAAACTCAAATTATTTTTTCAAAGCCCCAGCAAAATTTCTATGAAATGAAATAAATTTCCAGATATTTAATTTAAAACTCTTTCTAGGACACAAGGAGGTTGTATTTTAAAGACACAATACAAAATTGTATTAATAACAGTTTCTAAGTCTAATTAGAAAATGTTTCAAACCCATTAAAATAGGAAAAACAAAAAGAAAATGAAACTAGGTATAATTTCAAGAAAGCAACATTTTGACATTGGTGTGCGCAGAACTGGAACTGGCAGATGCTATCAGTTATTACCCTTATCAAGGTCCTTATTAAAGGATATTTTTCTAGCCTGAGACTTGGAAAGAAGCCTTGAAATAAGCAGCTAAGTATTTAGTAGAACTACATTTTCCACATAAGGTAAAGGAAATAAGCCACTCAGCTCGCACTGAAGTCCATTTGAAGCTGGTTGCCCTAATTTCTTAAGGCTCTGCCTTAAAGATATTTCAGAGAATGTATGGATAAGACTAGATAAACTATTTTACAAAAATATCCATCTTTCATTACAACTGTTATAATCTTGATAATTTTTTAAAATGTGCATGTTAAAAACTGGCTTTCTATAGTGGCTTCAGGATAAATAAAAAGAGCTCATCTTTAAAAGAAATTAAAGAAACCAACCACAACTTCTCTACAAAATCCCAGCTCCCATGAAAAGGTGCGTATTTTATATGTCTGAAAGGTTATACAAGCTGCACAGTAAACTTGTACAGTATTGCCAAAAATTTACTAATCTCTCCTCCAGTGGCATTAATTTTCCTCAAAAAGAAACAGAAATTATTAAGCACTTTAAAAACCAAACCAAACCAAACCAAACCTCCCCAAAAACCTAACAATTTCCCCAAAACAGGAGCATCTTGTTATTTTGCAATTGCAGCCTCTAGAAGTATTTAATACAGCTAACATTAAAACAATTCTTTTTTTTTTTTTGGGGGGGGAGGGGGTTATTGTAACATCTGAATTTTTACCTTTCTATTTTCAGTTAAATCAAGATAGGGGATTGGGTTTTGTAGGTTACTACATGATCTAGAGATGCAATCTAACTTTCAGACACTGTAAGTGCCCAGACTCACAAAAACTGGACCTAACTAAAATTTTAAAATTAGCAGTACAAACATAAAATATTGTTGATTACATTCATGTTTATGTATGCTTATTTCATTAGACATTGAACTAATTACTATTATTTCGTTGAAGACAGGGAGGGAGTTTCCAGTTTTCTCTCTACTTCTATCCATTTATTATATATTCAAATAATAGTGTATTAATTTTTCTCTCTCTGTATTTAGTATAAAATAAAGTTAAAACTATGACTAGTTTTAAGAAAAGTTTGCTTGGTAATACTGTAACCAACAAAAGGAGATTACTGCTTCTTATAAAGTTGTTTCCATAGTTTACTTCAATGAATTACCGATAAGGCAATTTATGCAGTGAGTGCTCTTTGATCTTTGAAGAGAGATGGCAGAATGGAAAGTTAACCTCATTTTAATGTTACCTAAATATACTGACAGGAAATTCTAATGTTTCCAAACATCTGGAAATCTGCTTCATGGGATGGTGTTCTTCTTTTCTGTACGAAAGCTTTTTCATATATTGTCTTTTACAGTTTTATGTGGCTTCTAACGGAGCATTTTGACATAAGTAAAGTCTGTTCTCTTTACAGTAAAATGCTGCATTTAATTAAAACTTCTCTTTTATAGCAGCTAAAGTACAGTTTTTGTGAAGCTTAACTCTCTTCAGAAACTTTTAAGAGTAAAGCTGCTTTTTCCCCTTTCCAGATCACTAGTATGTACTGTGCCATAGAATGCTGCTTTTGTTGCCAAATTTTAATAACCTAATGTAGTTTTAAATATTGTATTAAATAAAGGAATTCAGAATTAATTCCTCACAAAAGGCTACCTGATAGGTCATGACGTGAACCATGAAATTATATCACAGGTAAAATATTCAACAACAGAGTTCTTCCTTTTTCTTGGGGGAGATTTTTTTGTTTATTATACAAACTAACTTTCGCAGGACTAACCAAGCTTATGTGTGCACAGAATTAAAATGCAACGCTATTATCAACCTTTTCTTGTTCATTCAGCATTATTAATGGTTGAAAATACTTAGAAAAAAGTCTTGTGAGACACTCTTCCTGCTTTCCATATCCTAACAGTTTAAACCCCTGCTTTCATTGCTAATCTTTACTAACTTGATTAGGCACCGGGACCCTCACAGCAGTCTCAGTTATGGAGAGCAGCTGTTTGGGAGTCTGTAAACTGACCTCGACAAAACCCAGTTAAGATTAAATCATTGACATGGTGACCACCCCACCCCAGCCTAATCTCTTTCCGCGCGGCTTCAGAGCCAATCCTCCTAGGACTGTGTCCACTCCATGGGAAACATCCACCAGGTATCCCTAGGGCTGCTCAAGAGCCCAGCCTCCTGCTTTGAGCAGCAGAAGGGTGCTGGCATCTCATGATGATGAACTGTTCCCACCTGTGTCTGCTCGAGTTGCTCTAAATTGCAATGTGTTTCTGGAACTGGCAGCTTTGACTGGCACGTAATTTGGTTTCCCCAGAGAACTGGAGAAGTGACCGTTATTAAAGGAAGGCTGGTTTTAATAGATTTAATAAAGGCTAGAGGAATCTAAATCATATTTTCATTATTAAGGATCTTTGAAGAAACAAGGGAGAAAAACTATGAAAATTGCATAGAAATTAAAAATCACATACATTTGTATTGGAAATTGCTTCCACCAAAAGTAAAAGCAAATCACAGTTTTGTGTTCTGTAACAGATAAATACCTGAAAATTTAATCAGAGAGATTCCAGACATTTTTCTCCATTTTTCATACCTAATATCTGACCAAATGATCTTTATGTGATTAATTTGTAAATAAATACTTCACTGCTGTATACATTTTCCTCTTAAAAATTCCTATGTTTTCCATTGTAATAATGAGACTGACAGAAACTATTCCAATGAGGAGACTGAGAATAAGGGCAAGGCCAAAATGAACACGTTTCTCAGATGAGGTTGAGGGCTTCTGAAACAATAAATACTTGCAGTTAGTGTTGCATATTACTATAAAACATCCTACTTAAAGATGAAGTTACCATATTAGACACACATTATTTTTGTTGCTTATAGATAGGAAAACTGAGGTTCAGAGTGTTTCTGAAATAAATTTTTAGAAGTCATCAATATTATCATTATATTTATTTGAGATTTCAGGTGTTCTAAGCATGTGAGAAAGGATCTTGCACTGATTCAGCACTGATCATAGACAGCCAGCTGGTGACAGAGCTGGATATACCCAGCCCAGAAAATGTTACAAGGCATTTTCAGACTCCTGAAGGGCAGTCTCCATTCTGACTGCACCAAAAGAAGTCTTTCTAAATGGGAACTTAAACCAGTCAAATGTTTATATTTGGATTAAGATGTAGCTTGCCACTGTAACTTGTACACACAAGAATGGATTCATATTTCATGACTGATGACCTTTACAAATCCCTGTCAGTTTGAAATGCAGCCTCTCAGTGTATACTGTAGTTTGATAAATGAGGAAAGAGACTGAATTTTCTGATATGCTGTGGAGCTCTTAAACAGGCAAAGATGATACATAAGAAAAATAATTAAGAGCAATAAAATTTTCCTAACTGTGTTTCCAGCCATTTTGCAGAAGTACAGTAATGGCTGAAAGGAAAATAACTACATCACACCAACAGTTATTGCTCAGTGGAAAGGACATCAAGGACACTTGCAAGTAAGAGAATTGGATCAATATTAACGCGATTTTCATTTCATGCTTCCCCAACTCCAGTAAGCTGACAATATACTCTGATTATGTGCACTGCCTCTGAGTAACATAGAAAAGGTTATTAGAGCAAGAGTTGGAAATGGAATGCACTTTTTATATTGACAGGTCTGCTAATAGAGTGTACTGATTTTCAAAGCCGTGCAATGCATTTTCACAATTTGGTTTTGACAGCAAAAAGGAATTTCATTTATCCTTAATTCAAAATATTCACATGTAAGCAAAGGTTTCTTAAGACAGGCCATTGAAGAGGATAATCAAAGTATTTCAATAGAAAAATGTAATTAATAAGGTAAGAGGCAAAAGGCGATTGAATTCAAATGTGTATGACATGATAATGAAATAATGAAATAATTCTGCTAAATGAGGCATTCTGTGCTTTTGAAATAGAGTCTGATAAAACATCTTTAAGATAACATATAAGTGAAAAATACATCATATCTCAACATTCAGGTCTGGATTTTCTCTTGAAAGTTTTAGATTAGTTTTGAGTTTGAAATACCTAACCCAAGCACACATTCTGCAAGAAAAGCCATGTTCTGACTCCATCTGCTTGCAGAGCCTAAAGACAGGACCAAAGCTGTTGGACTTCTAAAGAGGCACTCACTGCTCTGAGGAATTGTGTCCACATATGCTAGCCTCAATTCTGCTTCCTGCTCACAAAAAATTCTAATTAAAAAGGGTAATAACAATAATGTTTTGGGAAGAAATGAAATGCTCTTCAGAAATATAAACATTCGGTGTATGCTAACAGCCCAATGGTAACACACTGGCATGTGGGAAACATGATCTTACCTCCCGTACTGGTGTATTCTACACCAACATTTCTAACCTCTACTGAACATTTGAAAACTAGAGCCTTCAAACCATGACACTAGTCCAAACCCCAATATTTAAAAAAGAAAGATACAGCTGTAGTATTGTGGTCTGTATTCTAATTTCTGATTTCTCCCTCTCTGTGGCCAAAACATGGGTGATGATGTCTTTCCTAGGAGACAGTTTTGGCCCTCACGACTTAAGCTATGGCTATCAGATCCAAACAAGATCAGCTCTTTGGAAACAGGCACTGCACAGAGACAATAGGACAGCTAAAAGAATTCATTCTCTAGTGTAGAGAATGAAGGTGTAGGAATTAAGTTTAATGTGGCTTTATAGCAGCTATCCTAATTCCAGTTGTTACATAACTCTTTTAATTAAGAAAGCCTCAACAGCTCATGATCAGTGCTTCAAGAAACTCATTCTGCCAGCATGTCTAAAATGATTTTTGCTTTCTGGAATGGTAATCTTTTGAAATTAAATTTTTCTTTTTTTTAGACTTATAGTCTTAGGCAGTCTTTACACGGGCAAAATCTCCTATACATGATATAATGTCTCCTGTAACTGTTTCATAAAAGGATTGTCCCTGTTACTTATAAATAATAAATCTGTCAATATAATAATGTCATTAGAATGTCTAGATTTACTCTCCGTTACACTGTCTATTACTGTGCAATTCCAACTGGTTCAGTATGCTGCACCGTTTTTTTCTTCTGTGCAAATTTCATTTCATCCTCACATAGATCACCAGATCTTTAGAACTGGCATACATAATTTTCACTTCAGCAGCAACAGTAACTGGTGGGAGGCACTGTTTCTATTTCTGCATAGATCAATGCCTATAGCAACACCAGACAAAGGGCAGCACCCACAGGGTATATACATTTGTGAGACAGCAGCATGGCCCTAACGCTGGAATATTTGTGTTTAACTCTTAGCTATACTAAGGGACTATGCTCTAGTACCAACAGACAGCACTTCTGTTTGGGTCAGACTATTGTAAAAACATGAGCTCCTCATTCCTAAACATAAGCCACAATTATTTATCAAATTAAAATAAAAGATTTTCTATTTGCTTGGTTTGGGCTAGAATTTTACTTTTTTTTTTTTAAAGACAACAAAACCAAAAATAGCTGCAGTTATAAAGCATCTTTCATATAATCTAGCAGACAAAAAGCAAAATAGTAGTGATACACAAGATATCACTGAGATAAAGCACAGTCTGAGTGTCTATTACTAAAACAGCTCAATGAGATCACCTACAAGATTTTCATTATTTTGCCTCTGAAATAGGTGAATGGCAATCACTGTCCCAGGTAGACAGTCTGTGTGTATATCAAGGAGAGCTAAGTCAGAAATCTTAGCAGCAGTCAGAAGTAAAGAGAAAAGGAGAGCAGTATTTTATTTCACCATCCGTTATGCTGCCACATGTGTCTGTGACGTCTTTTATTCGGCTTTGCAAAGATTGCAAGACAGTGCAAACCTTCTCTGCAACTGCTGGGATACTTGCAAAATTGTTATGCTTAGGTTAAATTTGCAAGCACTGGAAATACTATTTTTCATCCAGACTGGAGCTGAGATGCTATTTGGACAACATGATCAGTTTTGTTGAGGGCCTGGGATTGAACAATTTGTGTTATATGGCAAAAGAGACACTGATCTTCAAGCATTACGCATAGTACTTTCAGCTGGGAAAGTAAATCGATCGTAGATGATGCTCAGGGCTTTACACAAATACACTGGAAGACATACTCTTAAAGCATACAAGAAGAAAAACGTCATGTCACTACATAGCATACATGATATGCAAAACAAAAGTAAACATACAACATGCATAAAATGCTGGCTGATAGAATTCCTAACAAAGTGTCTTCCTTGTCATGCTGGTTAGTGGTATATTTGAGAACTCTTCTAGATGTGTTTGACTTTTAATACACTGCTTTCACTAGGTGTTTCTGCATCCCTGCGTGTATCTTGCACAACACTGAAACTCAGGAAATCTTCCAATTTGTTTCACTACACTGGTACTTTTTGTGTGTCTCAAAGCTAATGCTATAAAACAAGTAACACATAAGTGGTATTGAAGAACTCACTGTACTTGTAGGGATATAGAATAGCCAGTGCATATATACATAAATCTTTGTTTATTGTGTACAAATATTACTATTTACATAAAACCTCTGAAAAGCTTAATGTAATAGAAATACATTTTCTGTGATAAATGTAAAGAAGTGCAATGTAAAAAGACAAGAAAAAATACTTTGTTATATTAAAAGATATGTTATATCTGGAAACTAATTCATTTCTTTTTGGAATCTATACATAATGATTTTGTTTGCTTTGTGAAAGACCAGAAATCATCTATATTGAAGAGATTCCTGCTATCTGCTTCTGTTGACTTAACTCGTCTTTACCTCGCAAGTAGCCCAAAGATTCTCAGAAACCTATGCCCACTGCCTGAAAGCCTCTCCTGCCTCCTACTGGCTGTCAGAAAGAGTGGGAGAGTAAAGGTTTTTAAAATCTTTAATCTAAATCTGTGATCTTCTAATTCTAGGCTTCAGTGGTTGCAGTACTGCTAATTAAAGATCCTCCATTCCAGCCATGCACTTGGCAGGTTGTCCTAGCCAGGTCTTTAGAAAACACCTGCCTCCACAGAGGCAGAAGTGGAATTAATCTTGCATTTTTAGATCCGTTTGGTCCAGCTTTGGCTGGACAGGGCTTTGAGCAACCTGGTCTAGTGGGAGCTGTCCCTGCCCATGGCAGGGGGGTTGGACTGGAGGATCTTTAAGGTCCCTTCCAACCCAAACCATTCAACGACTCTATGATTCTTTACTCAGTTATTGGTGTTATCAAACACTTTTCTCTCCTAACAAATGATACACATTTCCATTTACTCATGTAGAAAGTGGAGAATTAAATCCTACACTCAAGAAGACATCAAGAATAAGAAAAGCGGAGAAAATTTAAAAATGGAATATATTGTGTTTTCAACTACAGCCAAAGAAGATTTAAAGTGCTGATACTCCTTAATATGGAGTCTTAAAACATAGGAAACAGGAGGTAAGAAAAGCACATTGTAAAACTGGAGTCCCAAGAGCTACATTCACCCAGCTGTGAAAGCTGTCCTGAAGGACTATTATTAGACTTTCACTGACAGAATGTTCTTCCAAAATGTTTCTATGAGATGCACTGACTATACACGGGTCAATAACTTATATTTCTTTGTCAATTAGTGATATAATTGAACTAATATAACAAATACACCCTTCCCATGGATTTGAAAACATTTTATATCATAGTAATATGGTATGTAAGTAATAATAATTTAGTTTTGGTAAGTAAATGACTTTCATTTGGGAGAACAGACAGATACGCATATTCTTTTCACATGGAAATATAACAGTGGAGAGGAGAAAAATGCAGCTAAAATTCTAAGACTGGGAATAGTTGCAATTTTTGGGTCTTAGGAATGGTTTTGCAGGCCAATTTGATTACTTCAAGAACATTCCAGAGTCATATGCTTTCAGATGTAGAAGTGAGAAACAGAAGTAGTTATGTTAACTGCTGGTAAAAAGCCAGAAAGTTCTGCAGTAAAATCTATTAGCACAGACCTATAATAGCAGCTAAAACCCAGATCATGCCAGATAACCTGAGAATCTCAGAGGAAAGGCATTTGAAATCAAACACAAGGGTTTTGAGGGAAAAAAAAGAGTTTTCATATCCTATTTGAATCTGTGAAAAGCTTGCATTAGAGTAAAGATAGAGATTCTGACATTCAAGATTTGAGGAAATCATTAGAAAAAAAAATGACTATTTCATTAATCTGTACTTAAAACTTATTCTAAAGCTGCTGTGAAAATTGCTATGCTAGAAATAGCAAAGAACAGATATTTAAAGGCTGTTAGGACCATTAGGATGCAATTGCAACTCATTTACTTTACCTCATCAGACAGCAGAAGCTCAGACACTGAGTGTTCAATACAGTTCAGCACAGTAGTGTTCAGTCCTCTATCCATGCAATTTCCATTACAGTTTACAACTTGAAAATGTCTTTCATTATATTACAGTGGGTTATAAGAATGAGGATCGTCATAATAGTAGACATATTTAATGAGAATACATTTATAATTTTGGGGGTGGACTAAGAAGTGCTAGAAAGAAGACCACGTTAAATGTAGTATTTTAGATTTAATTATTCTCATAATTAGTATTTGTTTTGCAGATCCTTCTAGTAATACCTAATGCAAGCTCTTATCCTGTGACTTTCTTTAAACAAATTTCATTTTCATCTGTATCAGAAAATTACCATGTAAAATAATAAGAGGACACAATTATCATGCCATAATATCCCTAAAACACTATGAACATGAAATATTTGTAATTTTATTTGGAGAAGCAGTGGATGGCACTGTTGGGCTACAGTTATAAGGCTGTAGATTCAAATCTTAAATCAATATGCTTAGAAAAAATACATAGATTTTTGTGACTCCTTCAGGCACACAATTTGGATGTAAACTCATTCATAGTACACTGGAGATTTTACAATCAGATGTGGAAGTTACTTCATATACTGAAAGGACATTGTGTAACAGGAGTATTATTTTGGGTGCTCCAAGTGAAGCAGAATGGTTTACATGCTTCTCTTGCATGGCAGCATGATCACATTTAGACTAAAGAACAAAGAGGACTTACTTGATGACACAGAGATGCATTGTTATGGGTTAATTTAATAACCACATACATAGTCTTAAAATGCTCACCACTGAACACAAAGTAATGTACATGTGTTTTCTCTCCGTAAACTGGATGCTCTTTCTTAAAACTGCTCAAATTAAATTGTCAACTTGTGTTTACTTACAGACTAAAATTAATGCATGAATGGGGTGAGGGAACAGGGTTTCTTTTTAGTCAAGGGCTTTTGTTCTTTAGTTTCTCTTCTACATTCATACTTAAGACATTACTCAAATAATGAGTAATATTAGTTTGGGAAGTTATCTCAGATAAGGGTCATCATCTGCATTTCCCCAGAGCAATGTGTTTTATGATATTGTCTGTGTTACACTAATTTTCACGATGGTGTATTAACTAAGAGAAAAAAAGGCTATCAAAAACATTTTTGCAGCTCAGGTACTCACAACAAATTCAATTTCAGTAATAATAAATATCATACTGTCCATAAGTAACATTATATTAGAAGTGTTTTATGATGATCCATACCTATTTAACATCAACATTAATGATCTGGATGATGGGGTAGAGCGCACCTTCAGCAAGTTTGCAGACGACACAAAAGAGGGAGGAGTGGCTGATATGCCAGAGGGCCCTGCTGCTACCCAGAGGGACCCCTACAGGCCTGTCAACCCTGAGTTGACAGGAACATCATGAAGCTCAACAAGGGGAACTGCAAAATCCTGCACCTGGGGAGGAACAATCCCAGGTACCAGTATATGCTGGGGGCCACTCAGCCGGAAAGCAGCTCTGCTAAAAAGGACACCAAGTTGAAAATGAGCCAGCAATGTGCCTCTACTGCAAAGGTGAATGTTATCCTGCGCTGCATTAGACAAAGCATTGCCATTAGGTTGAGGGAGGTGATTCTTCCCTTCTATTCAGCACTGATGCCACCACACCTGGTGTGCTGTGTCCAGTTCTGGGCTCCCCAGTACATGAGAGACAGGGGCACAGTGGAGAGAGTCCAATGAAGGGCCATGAAGATGATTAAGGTACTGAAGCATCTCTTACATGAGGAAAGGCTGAGAAAGCTAGGACTGTTCAGCCTGAAGAAGAGAAGGCTCAGGGGGAAACTTATGAATGTACATAAGTATCTGAAGAGAGGGCACAAAAAGGACAGAGTAAGGCTCCTTTCAGTGACAGGAGAAGAGGCAATGGGCAAAAAAACCAGTGCTCCAGATTTCTCAGCTCTGAGGGGTTGCTCTACAGTTACTGATAGTTCATCTTGGTACATTTTTCTTTAACATTGTGTACTCTCAAAAACCGAATCTTTCTTTAGGGTTCACAAGACACCCAGAATCCCTGTTCTGAAGACAGTCCGTGGTTTGAGTACAGGGTCCTCTGGATTTCAGACTCCCAGTTTCATAGCAGGGAACCCACGTAGCCTTTCTTTTAAGGTAGTGCTTGCTTGAAGCTAAAAGTTCTGGGAATATAAGTTCTTCAGCAGCCTGAAGGAATCCTGCCTGCAATTCTCTGAAAGTCTACTGAAAAACAGCTGCTTTCATGAAAGTAGATTTCAGATTTCAAAACCTGACGCTTTTTAATTCTGTTTGTATAATGAAACCACAATATTGACGATGAGTACACACAGGATTTGCTGAAACTTAGAACACTAACAAGTCCCAGAAGGAGCCATATACAGTCTGTTTCTGCTGGAACCACTCTTGAAATAAGGTTGCTAATTATATGTCCAAATACATAATGGAATGAGTAACTTAAAATATGCAAGTTCAAAAGCAATTGCCATATTGCACATAACAGATGCATCTGTAGCTTTGTCTCAAAACCGGAATGTATTACATATTAGATTATGAAGGTGCTTTTTATTTTTTCATTCTAAGCATTCAGGATCTGTCAAGATAATTGGCTTAACAGGACAAATACACTCGAGCACAGACACTAAAAATTATTTGACCAGCTCACACATATATATTTAGAACATGGGCACTTCATGCTCATTTCCTCCCGAGCAGACCAGGAAATGTGGCCTTCACTGGACCCTCTCTATGTGCAAATGTTTTGTGGACCCCGATCTTTGAAGACTGAAGGACCAAAGCTTAATAAATTAACTATTTTGCTTTTAAGATGACCTTTTTGGAGCAGTATTCTGTCTCTCTGGCAGGGTGTTACAGTTGTGTCTCCTCTTATACTAATCTCCAATGACTGTAAATGGTTAAGGTGATTAACTGGAAGAGACAGTTCTGTCATCACATGTACAGAATCACTGTGAATTGGGTCATATCTGTATATTTCATGCATTTATTGGTAGTAAAATTTGGGGAAGAGAAGTAGAGTTTATAATCGTCTATATAAACTTCTTTTTCCCCTTCCTTTCTTTTCAGCACACAATTTAATCGATTACATTGAAACTCGAACTAAACTTAAAATAAGAACTGTTTAAAATCCATCGACACTACAAAATAAAAACTCTACTAAAAGTTTCCAGGTAGTTCAAAATCCCATTATAGCTTGCACTTTGATACTGCATTAGTAGCATCCCTGTAGCTTCACAAAAAGAAGAAATGAATCTGTATTTCTATTCAAATAAGAAGTTAACTAAAACAAAAGCAGATACAATGCAGAAATAATTATGCTTGAATTTAAATCCAGATATTAAAGTCATTTTAACAGATTAAAAAGAAATCCAATGTCTAATGTAAAAACTTAGAAATGGAGGAGACTAATACAAAGGGAAAAATTCTTCAGTCCATCTCCTGTAAATGCTGTTAGAACTCTGACATACCTATAGTCTCAAAGGACAGTTAAGTATATAGCCATAGAAGTGAGGTATATTTTTTCACACAGTTGTATGTAGCCATGGAAATATTTTGTAATTTCTTGTTGCAGTAAGTTTTTACTTGCCAGGGACTTCAAACATGTATCTATATGTGTGTGTGTATATATATGTACACACACATACATGTACGTATGCATATTATATTTTATCAAAACCAGACATGTGGACATGCATACAATGGCTGACTAACAGACTGTAATTAAATAGAAGCTTCACCCACTTGCCTTGTAGAAGAAATTTTTTGAGAGAATACTATTTCCCAGTAGTAGGCAATATATATATAATGTTTCCTACAAGAAGAAGTCCCTTATCAGCTAAAAATAACACTTTTTATTTTTAGCTCTTCAAGGTAGAATTTAACATTTGTTGTTACTTCTCTAAAACAAACATATATATCACAGATATAGTTTTCATTTCCATGATGCTTCTATTCCTTGTTGACTACAAGTATTATATAATTACAGTATCCATACATCTAAAATCAACTCTGATTTAATACTAGAGTAGCTGTAGAGCACTTTTTTATTTATCAAGGTCATATCTTGAAGGCTGCACAAGCTTAGATAAATCAGGTGTTAAGCAGGCACATCTCCAAGGAATCTGGAAATTCTCTCATCTGCAATCCTCAGCATATCTTATTATTTACTGCCAATGAAATGACTGATTAATTTTGTCATCTTTGCTCTGTGATTTTTGCTCAGCTGAAACTGCCTGCCCTCTTCTGCAATGCCTGATCAGACTTATTTAAGTTGATGCCTTTGATCGTAGACACTGAGGAGCTTGCTGACTTAGGCTTTGACTAAACATTCCTCCACTGCAATATTTATGCACAAAATCCTAAATGATAACTGACAGTCAAAGTAGATAACAAAAGCTTGTAAGATGTTTTCACTATTCTACTGATGCTCGAAATAGCTTTACTTGTGCTAGAGTTATCATTCAAGATGAAAAATTGCTATTAATATAACAAAAGCCCAATACATTTTGCTTTGATGAATAGTTTATTTCTCACAAACAAAGTATCTGAGGTCAGGAAAAAAATCTGTTACTGGAAAACTATGCAGTATGATTTTATAAAAATGCTTTAAATTCTTTTTGTAGTGTGGTATCATGTCTAGTTTTGGAAGCTAGGGGCATTTTACTATCAAACTGTTCCAAACAAAATTATCAAAACAAAGCTAATAAAAAATAAATATAATGAAAGTTAAGCCCTATGGAAAAAAAATCTGCCTCCAGCTTTTTATTAATCACATTCCAACACCAGAGGCTAAAAGTACATCAAACTGCACCAAATCCTTTTCACATGACAACTTCATAAATTATTCAACTCATTAGTAACACCAAGAGGCATAAAAATAACATCAGTGTTAAGGATGTTTTCTTACAAAGAAAGGTCAGCTAAAAGTTTCAGTACTAAAATCCAAAAGCTTGAGCTTTTGAAAAGTACATCCAGCTAGAATCCATGAATTATAATTTTAATGCACGCTGTTTTAAAATTCCATATGTTAATTTTAAGATATATGTGAAAAATCAGAATGATTTCTTTTTACTCTGCAAACAGGACTACTTTGGTCTATCGCAGTTTTTATGCAACCACTACGTTTGTTGCGTACCGTCTCTAATCACACCTGAGCTTTAATTTTCCTGTGTGTTGAATGCACTAACAGATGAGTAGTGTGAAATTATATAGAAACAATCCAGTATGAAACTATAACTACTTCAGTTTTTCTGTTTCTTTTGGTAGTGGCTTTGTCTTGCAGGCTAGCTCGACTGCCAGGCAGCTGTCACCTGCACTAAAATACTTGAACATGGAAACTACATAAATGGAGGCAATCTTCGCAAAAAAAACCAAACCCCAAAAAACCCAACAACCCCAAAATCAAAACCACTTCAAGCATCCTCTGAGTACAATCTTACTTCAAAGATACAACATTCCTGTTATAAAGCCATGAAATAAAGTCCACCTAAGTAAATAAGAAGCTCCTGTTATTTTAAAAACAGGATATCAAGGCTTAAAGCATTGCAACAGCTTTAAATCAGATTTCTTCCTATTTTAATATTAGTTTAATATCCATAATTACAAATATTAATAAGCAAGAATATTTTTAAGGGTTATTATGCCTGTATAATGCATAAACCTTGTCACTTTGATGATTATTTGCCTTACAAAAGCAACACAGCAATTTTGCAACTGCCTCTCAAGATCTCTGTTTTGATTTTTTTGGAAGAATGTGGAGAAAATAGCACTTTGTCAAATATGCAAAACTATATGCTACTGGGGGAAATGTCTTCCTTAACTCAGCTTATGAACAGTTTATGACCCAGAGTCCTGCACATGATAGCCTTTAATATTTAAATAAGTATTAAATTACACAAGCCAGTATAACTGCACACACAGATACTCATTTATATGTCTAGCCTTGTTTGAATCTCAGCTATTTGCCTCAACAACCTGTAAAGTTGGTGAAATGTGTAGGTCACACAGTTAGCTTTATATCTATCATATTCAGAACTTCTGGTGACATTAGCCTTTGGCTACGCATCAGCTGAAAGGTTCAACTTGCTTTGTGTACAATTACTTCAATTTTTCACTCCTAAATGCTGAAGAATCCTTGATTTTTTTTTTCAGTACTACAGATTAAAAAAAAACAGTCAGAAAAACATCTTAATACTCTTTAAAACATTCCTGTCTTTGATATGTTAGAGGTACCCCAGCTTAAACCTGAGAAATAGATTTGCTTTAGACTTTTAGAGTACTCACATTCAGTGTGCTGCACAGAAGTCACTAAATATATGAAACTTTTACATCACATAAGGGAATTTTTAAACATGTTCCTCCCTCCTCTATTATACTCAACCTATCTCTCCATTAAAAGTTTACAGACTGAAGATCCTAGGTAGTCAGTCGACTATTCAAATCAGAAGTACCCTTAAAATAATTACTTTAAATAAGTTCTTATGTATTTCATGATTTGCAGAAAAAAATACTTTTGGCTGAGATTATGCATGCCAGGATAAAACTTCTGATATTTTTAAAAAACAGTTAATTCCTCATTCACGAAAGGTCTCCAATGGTACCATTACAACACATTAGTTTGATGGCCTAACAGTTTCGCTGTTTCACTCCAGAGAGACAAGTTCAGTTGCTTTTACCAGTGTCTCAAAATCAGTGTCTGGGAATGCTAGAGAGGTATAATGTGAATCCCTTGGGGACCAGAGAATTTTATAGCCCACAAGCTCGAGCCTTCTGGTTCATTAAAGTGTAAGAATTGAAAGAATTCTTCTTCTAAGAATGTGTTGTCTTAGGAATTCTCAGCACTACCCTTAGAAAAGCAAGGACACTACTCTCAGGGATTTGTGGACATCAAGAAAACATAATAAGCTATATTTTTAAGCAGGAGTTAGTACTGACCATATTCCACAGCAGCTTTTAGGAGAGCATCAGAATGAGTAGACCCAAAAGCATTGCGAACAAATCGCCTCCGCCGGCGCAAATCATCTTCCCAGTAATCCAAACGCCAGAAGTCATGCAGTTGGCTATGAAATAAAGAACACACACATCAGCACCTACCACAGCTTGAACTGTATTTACATACATTATAGTATAATTTCACTGCCGCTTTTTTATTTCAGAAATACAATCTTGTAAAAGCACATATTAAGAAAACTTACAACTTCTTTACAATTTCTAACATTTATTTACATGCATTTATATATTATAAACCTCAGCACTGCCTGTCTCAAAATGTTCTGCCTGCTGCTAAAAACATTAATCACACTAAGCCCATTAACAAATGCAGCATCAAATTACAAGTATTAATGGCACAGCTTGCTTTCTTTTACAGTGTTTTTAACAAGGCTTGTAAATCATAGAATGGACCTCAGTGCAAATAGTTTGCAATTTAATGACTATGGTCCCTTAGCAGACTGAACTTAGAAGTATAAAATATTGCCCACTTGAATTTTGTGGAACTATGATTAAACTAATGTGCTGAAATATTCATTGAAATAATTCCCTACTGCCCCTAGCAACCCGAGAAAATTGCAATTTTATTCATTATTAATAACACTGAATTAGAGCAGCAAAAAAATTCCACCATGTGGTAATTGTCTTGGTAAATTATTATTCCAGCACTAACAGAGTACTAGGATGATTTTATAGCTTCCAGCTAATACAAGCCATTAACAACCATGGCCATCTTTGCGTTACATTGCCTTTTTACATTCAGAAGCAATATTAAAGTTCTGTAGAATGATACAAGTCATTGTTAATCTACATTCAAGTAAAAACATACACATACATTATCATCTGGTATTCAAATTCAGTTCTAAAGAAATGACCAGCTCCATTTTCAGACAACTTCTTGACCATATCAACACAAACATCTCCCACTGGACAAAACTGTATTTTAAGCCAACATTTAAAAAACTTTTTGGATCACTATCAAATTCTCAAAAAGTTCATGGATGCATCCTTACCATCAAACTGATAATTGAACACATTATACACTTAAAATGACACTGCAGATCATGACTTTGCAGACCACAACTAGGGAACCAGTGCTTTAAATCAGTCGTTTTAAATCAATCTGTAGAACTCTGGAGGTGCATTGATGAAAGGCAGATTAAAAAAGAAAAAAAAAATTAAAAATAAGAAAGAAGTAACTTTGAGTATGGGCTACATCTCTGCTGGATTTTTCCAGGTGTTAGTTCAGCCACTGTATTCTATATTGCTTTCACTTTGAGAAGCTGTGCACTGGTAGCCATTTCCAGGGGAAATGTAGAAATATGCTAATATAGAACAGACCTTTTCATTTTTTACAGTCTGCTTAACTACTTTTTTCATGCTTGCATGACTTCTTGTCCAACTTTACTAACTGTTGTCAAAGGACCTGGATCTGTTCTGGAGGGCAGAGCACCATGGGGAGTAGATGTAGCAGCATATCTTCTAGTCACTTACAAATTTTCAGACGGAGCACATTTTTAGTCAATGTACTTTTTTTTTTTATTGCATTTCGAATGAGATTTTCACTATATGCTTGAGTCTGCATGAAGGCCCTCATTGCTGCCTTGAGAGCAGGCATTGTACTTATCTACAGGCAGCGAGAAGGCAACTCCAGGAGTTCAGCGGGAGCAGCTACCTCACCTAGAGTTCAGAGCATCTTGTATATCATGAGGCAGTGACTCAGAGCTCCCATAGTGGGAAGATGCAGCATTAATGGCCCGACCTGCATGCTATGTGACAGAAATATCTTCCTATCTTGAGCCCCAATTATCTTTTGCTAAGTAAAATGGCAATAAAAAATACTTTGGTTTTGTACTACAGTACAGTTTTTGCTCACAGATGTCATGTTAGCTTGAAGTATCAGTCCATCATTTCTCCTCCTCCTACACTGAGCACTGAATAATTATATTGCAACTGCTAAATCCCCTTGACCCTTAAGTGATATGAATGCAAAAATGGGCAGACAAATGTCCTATGGTTTAAAAGGCAAATCTTAAAGACTCCTTGGACACTCCTAGTCTATGTTTTCAACTGATGATATCACAGGTAATCCTAAAGGCTTTTTATCATAGTGATTTTTTGAAAGGAAAGAAACTTACTTTTTTTACCTCCATGTAAGAGTAAGTCATGATGAAACAGGAGTAAAGATATAAATGAAATCTCTTTTAAACACAAGAGTTCTCTGAAATGGCATTTATCTCCTCAATAACAATAGACTGTTAGGTTGATAACAATTATACAACTATATAAGAATTAAAAACTTCTTATGAAATTAAGAAATATTCAAAAAGTAAAAAAATGATGTTTTTAATTTGTTCCGTGTTTAATCTGGTAATCCATAAATTTCATTAATCAGTCTGAAGAATACCATATATTCTCAGCAGAAAGTAAAACAGATTTTAAAGTCACTATTTTAATGATGTGCTAAGTAAAGAAGTGATGAAATTGTTAGAGGATAAAATTTATTCTGAGGATCCAAAAAAAGGTTACAAGTTCACCAGAGACTGACATCTGAAATACATAATAATGGTGCAAAATAAAAATTTTGAAATAATGGAACATGAACCTTATTCCTTATCACAAATTATATGGCTTTTTAAAACACAACTGAAGTTTTATCCCAGAGTTTTCTACAGGAATCTATTATACACTATTTATTATACACTTCTGGATACTGGATGATGGTATCTGAACCCTAAAGAAAAGGTTTCTCCGTCTTAACCAGCTACTGTCAGATTTACACTTGACTCTTTGAGCAACATCTTTAACAAAAAGACATTTTCTCCTACCTAATTGTTAGCAAGAAAGCAGATATCTGAAAAGCTGAGGGCTATACTTACAGAAAATTTTGAATGGTGGAGTTTCATCACTTACATTACAGACAGATAAATTTGTGGCATTTTCCTAAAAAGTTATATTATTATATCTTTGGATTAGACTAAAAATAGTAGTAGGTAGAAGACTGTGGTCACAAGCTCCAGTCTAAAACTAGGAATTTAACCTGCTTTAAAAGTCCAGGGCTACGGACTCAATCAGTATTAAGTTGTCTAGCACCTAGATTACAGTACTTTAGAAATACTTATATTCTAATCCTGTGGATACTATTAAAGCTTCAAGAATTTTCAGGAATTTAGGTAGCTGTTAGGCAGCTCTAAATGATGGCTGTAAATCAAGCAGATGGCTGTAAATCAAGCAGAACTACACTTTCTAACTCTACTGGTTACAAGTCAGTCCTAGAAGAGAGCATGTCTGCAAATCGTTCACATCTCTTTCTGCTACAACTTGTTTTTCCTAGAAGTGACTTGACTAAATAAAGTAATTTTAGTAATTTATTTTTGCAACAAGTACAATATTTCAATAAGCTTTATTTTTCTCAACAATATATATTATTAAGAATCCTTATTTCCACAGCCAACCAGATTATATGTAATTTCTCATTCCCCCATATCTTATACCAGTTAAGTGACATTTTGAATCAGGCTTGTTTGAATGAAAAAGTGCATATTAAGCATACTATAATGACTTTTTTTCTTCAAGAACTGAAAGTTGATAGCATCATTCATGAGCTGCTTCTACATACTTCAAAAAAGGAATATATGTGTTTCATTTTAACTGAACAGTTACTTAAAATATATCCTAAACCATAAGATCCAAAGAAGTCTGCACCATGAGTTTAACTGTCAAGATAATTTCCTTACAAACTGTAATATAATCCAACATAAACCTTTATCATCCTTATCATGATGAGAGCTGGTATGAAACTAGTGATATTACAAGGTTACTAACAATTAAAAAAATGTATGTGGAGTGGTGTACACGTTACAAACTTAATCTCAAATTTCAGATGTGCAGTATTTCATATAGTTAATACAGACACAGAGTGGACATGTTTTAATGGAATAAGCCCTATTTCACTACAGTTATTGAAGGATTTCAAATTCTATTTCACTGTCATCACTGGTATCCACTTAGCAGCTCATTGTGTTCATTCTCTTACTTTAAACTGTGTTAATCTTGCTAAACACCAGCCTGGGATGGAAAGGCAAAATGGTTTTATGTTACCCCAGACAGCCAGTGTGGACTTTGATAAGTTAGAGCAAACAGCTTTGAAATCTCCAAAGGGTAGGTTGCTCTAAAATTCAGAACTGTCCAGAATTCTGCGTAATTTTCTTTACAACTACACCACATACATCTTCCACGTATTTGGGGACAAAGATTATTGAGATGGACTAAAGTATTTCAGGTAGCCCAATCTATTACCCTCTTGGAGGAGAAATTCTGTAGCGCTCTGCCACCAAAACAATTTAGAGGAATATCAAGCCAGTCTGAACAGCAAAGTCCTCCCCACCTTTTCACAACACTTCTATAGCTCAGACTTTATCAAGACAACTTTGGAAAAGATTTTAAATTCTTCAGTCTCAGCTCCAAAGAAGTGTATGGGATAGGGTTTTTCTTTTACTTATGAATATTAGCTGTTCTAAATAGCAAGTCTTTGTCCATTTTACGGGCAGTCAGCACCCATGACAGCTGTTCCATGGCTGTGAAAACCAGTCCCTGTCCTGCACAAATGCAGTTTGCTGTATGTCACTTACAGCTACTACATCTAGAGGCAAACACACACAGTGGAGAGCAGCAGTGCACATGCCCATAAAAGATTCTCAGACTGCAGCCCAAAGGATGGGCTGCCAGATGGAAGAGATTAAGTTTGAATATGTTAATGAAGAGGAACAAGCCTGCAGGCATGGGGGGAAGGGGAAAAAGTTGTTTGGAAAAAGAGGTGGGTCACAGAACTGGAAGGATGTCAGAGAATACATAGTCTTTGTAGTACTAGGAAACTGCATAGAAAAGGCAAAGAATTGATGATCTATAACGTCAAGAATTAGTCCTGGTTGTTTTTCTGTAACATATTTTAAAAAGGAAAAACAATTTTTCCACAGTGTGGAATTATGGCTATGTCTTGAGAAATATGAAAAAATGTATATTGGAAAAGTATTATGCATTTCCCTAAGGTAAAATGAAGAACAGCAAATCTCTAACACTAAAGAAAAAGTAAGTAAAAGAAAGCTTGAATACAAATTATTTCTTATGCAATATTTATTACAGTTAAAAACTGCAAGCCAAAATATAAACCTATTTGCCAGAAGACCTAAATAGTAAAAGTATTCTACAACAATGAAACAGCAAATACTGTTCAGAAGTGGTATAGCAACAGATACAGTAACTGCATTGGAGTGAGGTTTTTTCTGACTGTGCTTGAAACAAAAACAGTGATTGGTGGTTTTATCAAGATGGTGAGACAATTATTCAAAAATCACATCCTATATTATAATGACTAAAATAAAACAAAGACTCGTTGTACGTGAACAGAAACAAATATCAGAAGCCTTAATTAACATAACTAGTATAGTTATTCTATAAAAAGGTTTGTTTAGTTAAAAAAAAATGACAAAACTCCATTATGTTTTTCCAAAGAGCATGCTAGATAATCCCAGAAATAAAACTAGAAGAACTAAAAACTAAGAATAATATTAAACAAATAATACCAATAATACTAAAATCTGGAAATACCAACACAGAGAATAAAGATGTCACTGAACCAGGGAAACATCTAATGCAATGAAGTTGAAAAAGATGGTACAAATATTATAAATACGAGTTTAAAAACATCTTTAGGCACTCTTATAAACAGCAACATATTTTTTTTCTCTGAAGTACACATGCATAAGAATTATTATTGTTAAACATCAGGAGTATATTTGGCAGAATTTCAGGGTAGAAAGAAAAAAGTCCCAGAAGAAGAGCTTACCATGTAAATAGAAGGATGCTAAATACTCAGAGAAATTTAAATAATATTTAATCTTTTAAAAGTTCTTTTATGAATATGATATTAAATGACTCAGTTCTTGTGTAAGAAGTTTCATACCGTAATTTCTGAAAGAACCTGGCAGATGTGTCCTAAGGAAGTCCTGTGGATGACATATGAATTGCTGGAAGCTACAAGGCTTAGAATATCAGTACATCATGATGAAGTTACGTTCACAAACTGATGAGGTGACGTAACTGCAGGAAGACAAGCCATGAAGAAGAACTTAAGCTGGTGGAGAGGGTGTTGGCAATAAATATTGGGGGATGGTGATGAAGGTGAGGTTATGGCAGTGGGCAAACAAGGGATGCCTAGGCTGTTGGTTAGGGATAGCAGTTCCTGAGGGATGACTGGATGGTCAGTAACCACTAGCTTTTTCTCCATTGTATCTTGCATTTGTAACCAGTGCAGCAAATATGTAGGAATAAGAGAGAAAGCAAAGGAGCTCTCTGTAAATTTGCTTAAGCAGTTAGTGTCCAGGGCACTGACATCTGGAGGAGGTGGTGTGGAGAGTACAGCAGTCCAGCTAGATGGCTTCCATCCCAGCAGTATGGCTAGAAGGTGCACCAGCCCTGCTGTATCCAGAAATATCACGAAAGATGAGAGGTATTTTTGTACCTCCTGTGCAGGGCTGCCAAAATGTGAAAAATTAAAATGAGAAGAGACATGAGAGAGGAATGACTGGTGAAACTTGAGGAAAATTATAGATAAAGTCAGAGCCTAAAAATAAAAAGGACTTGATAGAAAAGTCTAGACTTAAGTGAGGAGTTAAAAAAAAGAAAAGTAATAGGGTTTAACCAATAGATAAATTTAATTGGAGTAATTTTACTGGAGCAGGATTGAGACAGAAGGACAGATTAAAAGGTTTCTTCCATCAATACTTTCCATGATACTGGGAAATGGGAAACCATAAAGGCAACAGATTGGGAGGTAAAGAAATAGAAAAGCATAGATAACAGGTTTGAAATGTAATTATTGATTGGTGAAGAAAAAACAACACTGAGCAGGAAATAATGGAGAAGTATAGTAAGTCTGTAAGGAACAGAGATGTGAGAAGAAAACCAATGAGTAACGAAACTAGTGGAAGAGAAATAACTGTGAAAGTAGATGAGAAGAGAAAGAAATCCGTCTGAATAATTATGGATGAATAAATAGATAAAAATTGGATTATAAAGAATATCTGTTAGATAGTCTATAATATTTTGAGACTTGTGAATTTGAGCTACTTTTGTTTAAGGCAGTGAGCTCCAGCAATCTCTGAAGTACAGGGCTGATCTGTGGGGTTCTATAATTACTTTATAAAGGGAAAAAGGGAAAAAATGGTTCATTTTTACACAATTGATAATATCTGCAGCACAAGTTACCAGCAGATTATATTAGGTTTCCCTGTGGAGACTGGAGAATAGTAAAAGTTTCTAAAATAGAAAAGAAAGTTTTGAAGTTGTTTACACTTAGGAAGGATGAATGCAATTCATAAACCTGAAAACTTTCAGAGAGATTGGTATTTGTGTGTTGTAGCTTTGCAAAGTTTAGGTGGAGAGGAATGGTTTTCATGTGGACTTTGAAGTAAGGGTAAAATAGAGCACAGAGGAACTCAAAGTAACCTAAAATACTAACACTGATGCTCAGAACAGGAGCAGAGGAGTCACCTTTGAAAAGCAAAACCAAAACTGTCAACACAGTTTCTCTTCTATTATCATGTTATTAATGGTCTTGCACTAATAATGAAGGACAAAGCTGAGAGGAACAGAGAATTGGATACAAATTAAAAGAGAGCAAAAACTGTCAGAAGACAACTAATGATTAAAGATCCACCAAATTATTGAAGAATAATTGTCTAAGAATTGTTTTAAAGTGTAGCATCCGTGCCAGAAAACAGGGGGGTGAATTATGTGGCTTTTATTCTCTTCTTAAGGCACTGGGAAAAGGTATATTTTATACACACTCTTAAGGAAACCCTTCAACTCCTGATGCTTCTATAACTTAATTTCAGTGAAAAAATTGAAGACGCTGAAGTTCAAAAGATGAAAAATAGAAAGAGGAAGCTGAAATCAGAAATCTCTCCAGTTGTATTAATCTTCAGATAGATGAGATATCAGGAAAAAGAGAAATGTGAGTAGATGTGAAAGGGAGGCTGTGGCCATAGAGATGTTCCTTTTAGCTATCATAGTAATCGAAACACAAACTTCTAAGGCAGTTAATTACCAGATTATATTGTATGCTTCTGAACATCGGGAAGAATTATATAAAATGCAGACAATTTGTAAAGGGAGTGGAGATTTTAGTATACTAAATAAAGTCAGAAGGAGCAAACCAATAACCTAAACACACAAAAAAGAACTAGCAACTATTCTGATTGTCTAGATTTTTTATAAAGGTTAGAGCTGAGCTGAGCTGAACATCTCAGATCTCATCTGAGATGTTCATTCTGGAATGCCTGCTATATTATTAGAGAGTAGTAAGCTTATACCAAGAAGCAGTAGTTTTAGGGAAATAGGTCCAAACATGTATAAAACTATATGGGGAAAAAACATAGAGAAAAAAGTCACGTACCTCTTAAAAATTAGCAATGGAAATGACAACCCAATTATCAAATTGATTTAGTGTAAAGTAACGCAAGATAAGTTTGGCTTATTTATCCAAATACTAATGTGTAATAGTAGGACACTACATGTAGTGCAGCTAAATGAAACAATCCAATTTTCTGAAGTTTTATACTCAGTTTGTTTTAGCTAATCCAATGAAATTGAATGAACAACTGAAGCAAAATCAAAAGTGGATATAGAAATTTTCAGTGTTTGACTCACTGGAATCACAGTGGGGTTTTTTAGTAGCAAAATATCAATAACAACAGAATGCAAGTTCACCAAATTCTATGAATAATTGTATTCCTAGAAACACTAAAAAGCACTAAATTTTAAGGTTACTAAAATTAATATATATAGTAATACTATATTTGAAGGGAAGGAAAAGAAAGTGTTTGGACCAATACTTTGTGGATTAGCTCAGATATTTTAGTTTGGAACCTTTCTTCTGTTTCAGAATGTGTTGTCATCACACCAAAGAAGAAAGCAAAACCCCAGAACCCAAAAAATCTTTTTATATTTTCAAATAAATGAAAATTTGGGTAAAATTCACTTTGGAAAACATCTTGAAACAATATACAATATTTTAGGACATTTTTGGTTTTAATGCATGCTTTGTTATGCCTTGTCATCTCAGCACAATGGTGTACTTAGGTAAGACTTCATAAGTACTAACAAGATGCCACAGTACAACAAACTCCAAGACTGAATGAATGGTGTATTGAGGTTGCCTCTCTCTTTCTTAGCTGACTGAAAAAAAAGAGAAAAACACAATGGCTTAGACTAGAAGCATAATTGTACATGGCTAAAATTAAGTAAAATATAATCCATGCTAATTTTGCAGCTTTTTTACTTAAAATGTAGAAATATCTCAAAGTTCACTGACACAAAAATTGAAAATCTAGCAAATGATCTTCCAATTCATGGGAAAAAAGGCAAGTATTTTACATTTTGACTATTATTTTTGTTATAATGCCATATCAGAAACAGGTACTATGACCCAGTGCCTGGTCCTACACTTCGGCCACAATAACTCCACGTAGTGCTACAGACTGAAGGAACAGTGGCTGGTGAGCGGCCCAGCAGAGAGGGACCTTGGGTGTACTAGTTGACAACTGATTGAGCATGAGCCAACAGTGTGCCCAGGTGGCCTGGAAGGCCAATGGCATCCTGGCCTGCATCAGGAATAGTGTGGCCAGCAGGACTAGGGATGTAATTTTCCCCTTGTAGTCGGCACTGGTGAGGCCTCGCCTTGAGCACCGTGTACGGTTCTGGGCCCCTCACTTCAAAAAGGATATTGAGGTGCTGGAGCAGGTCCAGAGGAGAGCAATAAGGCTGGTGAAGGGACCAGAGGCAAAGTCTTATAACGAGAGGCTAAGGGAACTGGGGTTGTTTAGCCCAAAAAAGAAGAGACTCAGAGGGGACCTTATCACTCTCTACTACTACCTGAAGGGAGGTTGTAGTCAGGTGGGGGTTGGGCTCTTCTCCCAGGCAACTGGTGACAAGATGAGAGGGCATGGCCTGAAGCTGTGCCAGAGGAGGTTTAGGCTGGATATTAGAAAGCACTTTTTCATGGAGAGGATGATCAGGCATTGGAATGGACTGCCCAGGGAGGTGGTGGAGTGACCATCCCTGGAGGTGTTTAAGGAAAGGCTGGATGTGGCACCATGATGTAGCCGATGTGGCAGTGCTAGGTCATAGGCTGAACTTGATGATCTCAGAGGTCTTTTCCAGCCTCAATAATTCTGTGATTCTGTGACATCAGCTTACACACTCCTGCTGTGAAGAAATTCAATGTGAAAATAAAACAAAATTTTAAAATAAATTCTTTTGAAGGCTTTAGTTAATTTAGAAATATGAAAGGCATAAATCAGGTATTTTCATAGGAACTTATATTGTGGTAATTTTTCACCAAAATATTTATCCAAAATATTGTTTTCTGATTAAAAAAAGTTTTAAAACACAATTTCCATTCAACTCTTCTTCTGTTTGTACAAGTATACCACCTGCTGGTAGCACTATTATTTTGCTTCTTAAGCATCTTGTATATAAAATTATGAGAAAAATAAAAGTGAGTGCCCTCTGAACACAACAAACGGGAGTCCTCATGAAATAGTGTAATTTTTGGTTGAATCATCTGGAAAGTATTGTGCCATTTTACAGCTATAATCCATAAGAAATCAGATAAACATCTCAGAAAATAACTTGTTTACCCTAATATTAACAAAGTAATATGCTGATTTAATAAACCAAATAGAAAATATTTTAGGACAACTATGAATTTTGCCATAAAGATGCTGTTTTCTGAACAAGGTTAACTTTAATGAAGTTCTTATGATACTACCTGAGGCTTTTACAGAATTAAAGCTTTTTGGTTTTGCTTTTTTTTTTTTTTTTTAAATCAAGCATTCAGCGTAGTTCACCACTTGAGCTTCAAACATTAAATATTGTTCCAGCAAAAATTCTATAGATAGCATTTGCCTAATAATACAGATCACTACTACCGTTCAGTTTTTCACACAAGAATATCAAAGTGCATTTGAGTCAGAAGCATGGTGACTCAATTCTGCCTGGGGAAGGTGAACAAATGGTTGCAGAAAAATGAAATAAACTGGTGTTATAGGCAACAAAAGTAAGAGAACTCCCTCTTGTAGTTATGCTTTGCCTCTAGTATAGCATCTTATTGTCTGACTCCCTGGCACAGAAATTAATTTAAAAAAACCCCAAACCAACCCTGTTAGAAAAAAACCCTTGCCCATCTAACTGGGTTTTTTAGTATTATTTGCTTGGTTCAGGTGTAGTACTGAAAAGGGAAGACAGAACAATTTATTCAAATGTGACAGAGACACCCTTCTCCTTTGCCTTTTGTAAAAGTGCTATCTTCTCTACTTATGTAAGGGATAGGATATTTTGCTCTTAAGTGAAATGAATACTATTACATTTTTAGGTAGCCTTTTCTACCTTTTCTGAAAAGAAAAAAAATAATCAATTTCTCTTTGAATTCTGAGTGGCAATAATACCCCTGCATTAAGAAACTCAGATAAGCAAAGCTGGAGGTTGAGGTCCCTCCTCAGCTTGCTGTGTCACCACCATGCAGTCCACATCAGCACATTACAGAAGTTCTGAGATTTTGCAAATGTTCTCATGAAGCAGGCACCTTCTAGAAGAAAAACCATTTAATCTATATTTCAAGATTCTGATCTATCATATTAAATATAAAAGTAGGGACAACAGGGTCCTAGCAATCACTAAAAAGAACAGCCCCAGGTTTTTGAAGTGGGTGTCCAAAGAGGCCTTTTGGAAGCTCCTGAAAACTGTGGTGCCTCTTTGGCTTACTTAAGGGTTAAACACTAAAGGCTCAGACTGGTAAGTAGTGATAACATGTGACTGGTGATGAGGATGATGCTCCAATTGTCTGCTTCATTTCAGATGCACAGATTAAGGTGTCTGAATTTCTTGTGAAAGAACTACTGAAGAAGCTACTGAGCATGACAGCACAGTTTCAAGGCAAACCAGCAATGACTTGTCAAAAAATCCAGAGCTGTACTTCTAACATAAACATCTGGATTGAGGGAGACAGCTACGACTGATTATCTCATTACTTACTCCTGTTTCTAAGCCACAGCTTGAAGTCTGTGGCACTCAAGAATAGAAATTTTCTTTCTCAAAACCTTTAATTAGAAGAAAGTAAAAATGTTTTATCTAAATATTTTTAAAGTGCTGTTCTAAAACGGAGACACTGGGCACTTTTTAAAGAAATACTATTTCTTAAAGAAACATTATGAATTACTGTTTCAAACCTTTATAAATTATTCAAGCTGCAACTCTTTAAAGACAGCTAACATAAAGCTGGTCTTGAGATGAAATAATTAGCTTCCTTGAGGCCTATCAATGAACAGCAACAGTAATAAAAATCTAATAAATAAATAATAAACTTTTACCATGGCAATTATTTTAATTTCCATAATGCAGAGCTGTTTAATAAAATGCATGTCTAATAATATACTATTTTAACAGTACAACTGTTTTTTCAAAACACTGTCTCAAGCTTGATAATTTGAAATCTTTGCATTCACAATTTATAAAAGTCTGAAATTTTACACTTTTTGCAAGTTTTTCAGGACAGATTTCTTTTTCTCCTAACTATCACCTGGAAACACAGCCTAAGTTAAGACAAAGCACACATCTAGCTTTAAACCTAATATTGTTCTTAAAAACTGAAACAAAGACATGCTGGCCTAATTAGTGAATACATCTTGACTGGTGTATAAACAGTTATTGCTACCCACAAATGCAACTTGTATTGATGAAATAAACATTTGCCAAGTTGCATAGCCATGAGCAATTTTTAATAGAGACCATGTTTACAATAATACAAAATAAATGCTGAAGTAATCTTTGAAATTTTTTGTTCTTGGGAATTTCTGTAAGAGCCAAGAAACCAGCTTGGCAAGTAAATCAAAACTGTTCTATTTATACTTTATTTCTGACAGTGAAGAGGTTCTTTAGAAGTATAGAAACAGTCTTCTATAAAACATCCCAAAATATATCAGCATGACCTAATGACTTATTTTTGGCTTTACAAAACTCATGGGAGAAGAAGCAGACATGAAATAAAAAACCAGACATCAGAATTAAAAAATTATTCTATTCTAAAATCTCTACTTTAGTGGATTCTGAAAAATAAGCAGCAACAGCTTTAACGAATTTTTGCATACAAAGCATCTGACAGTCAAATTTTCTGGATATACCTATAAATTTTTTTCCTTCCTTTTAGCTACTTAAACCATTGAACAATTCTGTGTGACTATCACGACACACAGCTAATCTTTCCCTTGTCTGTAGCACAAATTTGTGAAATGACCACATCTATCTTCTGCATTTTCCATGTACTTTCATAGTTCAGTTGATATTGTATAGTATGATTTCCTATATGGGCATGCTTTACAAATATAATATAGAACATACATTTGGCTGTATTCGGCTGTATGTTCTTACTTACATGGATACCACAGTTAAAGGAAAATCAGTAGCAGCAGTTTCATAAACTTATGGAAAACCCCACCAGTTTTCTGTATATTATCACCATGAGGAATGACAAGCCTCAACCTTGGTAATTAATAAAATATGATAATAATGAAATTTTAATAAATAAACTATGACTTTACACCATAGTTTGCATGAAAGATGAGAAATGAGACTAGGAGTTCAAACACAATCGTTATTACACCAGAAATGAAAGCTTACTGACTGGATCAGTACTGAGACAGACAATATGATAGGGGAAAGAACCGTACACCTGGGAACAGAAGGATGTGCTGCTCTCCCTTCAGAGCATGGGTAGTCAAATGTCCTGATCTAAGAAAGCAAAAAGCAAAAAATTCAAATGATTGTGAAAAATAAGCTTTAAGCTGGGAAGAGACAACATTCTAGGAGTAGTTCAAGTAGGAGAAAGTGAGACAAATGGAGCTGGACTCAGTTTGTACCTGGGTTTGAAAGCAATTTGGTGATGGTATTTTTTGGTTTACTTTCTCTGAGCTGCAAATCTGGATCACCCAGAATATCTTCTGCCAAAGCTCCTTCTGACACAGGCCCTGGGAAAGA
>NW_010206526.1:52016-94588 GCF_000695765.1 Mesitornis unicolor
CTTGCAATGCTGAAAAGTAACACATGACTTAAAAGCCATGGAGCAGGTGATGCCAGCCTCAGAGGTTCTCCAATTTCTGATGACCAATTTGAGGGAAAATACGGTCTGCTCTCACCCTTCTTCATCAACTTCATTATTTTGGAGCCTCTTGCTTCATTTAGCTGCTCTAGACCTCCTCCAAGTAGTACAACAGAAATTATGTTTGAAGATGCTGCAAGGTTGACTATCACCTTATTTTTGGAAACTGTTTTTCCTGCAGTGACCAAATTGCCTATGATCTGGTAGAATTTGTTTTCCCTTCTTGCAGTCTGGGAGGCACAGTTTAATTACTGGGAAGTTAATAGTAGCAATTGACAGTTGTAATTTACTGGAAGATTAAGGTTGTCAAATTATGCCAAATGATAGCTGAGTTGAGATACTTTTATCTAACTTAAGATGTCAACAATATTGACAATTAATCAAGCCAGGCCCATTTCACATGCAATGAAGAGAACTAGTTGCACCTTGGGAAAAGTTGGGTGATAGAAATCCTGCTGCTTTTTCCTCAAGTAACAAAAGTCTCAACAGCAGAGAAAGTAAAAACCTGGGCTCTCAAAAGAACCTGGCATTAAGACTTGTATTTAATTGTCAAAGAAAGGATCAGGTCAGAGAATTCACATGACTGAGTGAAATCCAAGAAGCAGAATAGAGAAAATGAGAATTATAGGCTATATGGATGCTGCTAAATTAAAGAATTGGAGAAAGTGGTTGATTGACTTGTCCCAGACTTATATTACTACAAGTAAAAGTCACATGGAAGTGTCTACTCATCAGCTGATTGACCTGCTAAAGGGACTCCTGAAATATACAATAGACAAAAGTTACAGAACTCATCCTCTGTGTAAATGACAAAATAAAGGTCCTCTTTTAAAGAATAAGGTTATGATTTTACTGTTATAAAACAGCAACAGTGAATCAGAGGATCGGCATCCAAAATCCCCAGATTCAGATTGTAAATGCCTTACTGGAAACAAAATTCCTTTGAACTGATATGAAATAATGAACACAAAATATTCATAAATGAACATAAAACAAACAAAATATCAAGCAGCAGAAAAAAACTTAAACCTGAGACTTCTTAAAAATCAGTCTATGCTATCAAAGCAATTGAAAAAGCCTAATAGTTACATACTTAAAAACAGAATACTCTTTATCATACATAAAACGATGTTAAAAAATCAACAACATTATTTTGGTCTGAATCTGTAGTGCAGTATATATGCATTTCTAAAGAAAAAGTAGAATTTAGGCCCAATTCCAAAAAGAAGTATGAGTTTAAGTATAAGCCTATGTATATCCCATTAAAGTCTACAACATATTTAAAATTAGACATGTTTCTGAACATATGTTACAGGCTTAATTCCACCAAAATTTGAGAAAATGCTTTAAACTGCGGGTAGAATATTAATGTATTGGATTTTTTTACACTACAGATTGAGTAGGCAAAGATATATAGAAATTGCTATTTATTACTAACAAATAAGACTAGTTGAGGTTATTTTGTTAACTTTTTTTCTGCTTTCTAAACCAGCTTTTTTGTAAGAAGCAAACAATCAAACCAAAAAGTCAAACCAAAAGTTTCCAGCATGTCTAGTAAAAAATGAATTGAACTGATACCGGTGTAAAAAGCTGCCAAATCACTCTGAAAGACTGTTAAACTTTTATACAGAAAATGAATGTAGATTTTATTCTCATCTTAAGTTTTATAGGACTTTTCATTAAATAAATAACTCTAATACAGTTCTAGAATAGCTCACAAGTATCTCACACTTTATTGAAGCAAAGCAACATGGGACTATGTGTGTGAAAATACACATCAGGCCTGGATTCTGTATTGTTCAACAGCTGTGTTATTTTTTTCTCTAATGTTTAGTTGAACCAACATAAGGCTATATCCCCTTGTCCTATCAGCAGAAGACCAAATAGTTCCACTCTTTCCTCTATACTGTTTTGCTGATGTATATCTATAGATAAAGAGCTTCCATGAGTCTTTCATTTTCTGAACTATCTAAATTAAGTTGCTTTAGTCATACTTGTGTTATTGTTGACTTGAAACATCCTTTTTTTTCTGTAGATGTTCTGTAATCTTTGTGGATAGTGATGTTGTTCCAAATGACACATGCAAACCAAGGCACAATATACAACAGATCTACTATTATTTTAATAGCACTGTCCTTCCATAGAGTCATAAAGCTGAATTATGGACCAAGGAGCCAGCTCCTATCTCTGGTTTAAGACTGAATCTGTCAAAAGTTTCATGTGTGCTTTTGAGGTGAAAAAACCCAACAAACCACAAAACCAAAAATCAAACAACAAACAAACTTCTTCAATTTATCTTATCCCTTGAAACAAGGATGTACTACTTCCATTATTTAGCTTCAAGGAGAGGCCAGGAAAATCACTGTACTATCTACATATATTGCTCTGAAAATAGTCTTGCTCTACCCCACACCACACTTACATCATCATGTTAAGAATTAATTCCCGATACCAGCAATATTGTCTTTGAAACAGGCAGTATAGCTCAACAGATTGATAATGAAAAAACACCAAACCAACGTTAATGGCAATTGCAGAGTGTCTGTGACTGTAGTGATTTGATGACCATTGAGAAGCCAGTATGATTCAGAACTTATTCCCTCCCAGTAAACAAATCACATGCCAAAATTTATTTACTTGACTGAGAGTCTTGATGCTGTCTGACCAATCTTTGGTGAGCAGCAGAACCATCAGTCCTTGTACAGGAAAGACCTCTTTATTGATAACTCACAAATATAGGTGCAGCCTTCAGCACAGTAACATGGTACAAAAGCAGCACACTAAAAATCTCACACTCAAGGGAACACAAAGTTCAGAACTAACTCTCTGTAATACACACTGCTCAGACACTAATTTGCTAGGGTTTTATCAGTCATCACTTAAGTCACAAATGCGGAGACTCAATCACTTCTTCCCTTAGGGCCTACCCTGCCATCACAAAAATGGCTGACGGCATAGAACCATTCAGAGTTTGCCTTCAGAGCAGATACATTCACAGGAAATACTGAATATTCAAACAGAAAGTAGAAGGAAAATACAGGAAACTTTATAGAGAACTGTTCGATGAGCTGGTAATAGCTCATTTATATATAATACTTAGTGTTTTCACTACAAATGTTTATAAAAACTGTTTCATGTACACGTCCAAAACTTTCATTTGTCTGCAGCAGGCCTTTGAAATTAAGCAGGAAGAAAGTAATCACATTAAGAAATTGTTCTTTCTGATATTAAATGCTTTTCTGGTGTGAGATATAAATTCTCGAAAAAAATCTGTGTTCTACTTTGGTTGCACAGGACAATGTTGGCAGCATACCAAAATAACAAATAAAATGAGCATAATATAGTCATGATAATCCAATGATCCTAAAGCAGCAGTAGACCCAGCATTAAGACTATATGGAAACTTTTAGAAAGACAAAGAAGGAACTCTCCCTACTTTGGGGGGTAGTCTCTATTCCCCAGACTATTTTTTCCCAAAAGTCCCTATAGGTAGGGAGTTCCAGTACTTGAAGGGGTCCTACAAGAAAGATGAGGAGGGACTGTTTACAAGGGCGTGTAGCAATAGGACAAGGGGCAATGGTTTTAAACTAGAGCAAGGTAGATTTAGATTAGACATTAGGAAGAAGTTCTTCACCGTGAGGGGATAGATCACTGGAACAGGCTGTCCGTCCCTGGAGGCCCCAACCCTGGAGACATTTGAGGGCGGGCTTGATGGAGCTCTGAGCAACCTGTTCTAGTAACATTGTCCCTGCTCACTGCAGGGGGGTTGGACTCGACAATCTTCAAAGGTCCCTTCTAATCCAACACATTCTATGATTCTAAGTCATTCAGTGCTCAAGGTGTATGCAGTAGGGGAAGAATAATGGTTGATCTCCCAAATTCTTAAATTAAATTTGAAAGTAAAGTATATTTAAATTGTAATTGCATATTAAAAAAATAGAGACATAATTATTCAGCACTGTGAAATACACATATGCTCTAATGGTCTAACTTCACCAATATCTAAAGGCACCAGCATGCAACTCACTTTATAGGATTATGCTGTGCTTGCAGTCTTCCCAAATACTCTAAATTTCTTTGATAGCAAATAATTTTTTTTTCAGGCTTTCTCAACAAAGTGCTTCTTTCTTAAACATATGCACCAAAAATAATTTATGCCTAGACTGTTACAGTCCCTGTATTAAGGTAAATAAAATTATACAAGAAAACATATGGCAGATACAACATGCTCCCCCCATGAATCAGAAAGATTTTGTGGAATGGAGCACTGTCAGCCTTTTTTGATGATGCTATCTCATTTTACACTAGTAAAACATTAATTGGAATGGGGAATGAAAGGAGCACATCCATATGGCTCAGGCCCAGGCTCACCTCTTGCCACATACTTCAATTCAGAATCCAAGCCTTTACTATTTTTCTCTTTTTGAAAATATTGAGTCAGTGTAGATGTGTGGATTTGGTTGAGGAAGCTTTAGTCATTCCTGGTAGCTTCCTAATGCCAATGAAGCTACAATATGACACGTTGCAGATAGGGAACGGTGGGTGGAGAATGAGAGAGAAGCAGTACATGCGTATGTCATTCTCTTGCTGGCTATTACACAAATTAAAATAGCTCCAGCTGGAAGGATTGACAGAGACCTACTCCAGAATAAGCTACAGTCTGCTAGGAGAGCCTCCAGAAAGGTGGACAAGGCCATTTCAGATCTCCCCAGCTAAAGAACAAAGCCATAACTGAGAGAGTTATGATAGTGACCTTTCATATTACGAAAGGTATCAAGATGGTGAATCGGCAACCAGGACTCACTACTTCTGGTAAAAAAAGATCTAGGGAGAACATGCAGTTATCAAGCAGTAAGTTCAAAACAAATGAACGTGCACTTTGTGTGAATTTCTCACACAACATACTAAAGATGTGGAACTCAACACTATGCCATATTGTGGACAGCAGGAGTTCACACGACTTCTTAAAGGGATTAGACATTTCCTTTCATAGAGAGGAAAAAAAAACATCAAAAGTTATTAAACTCAAGAATATCACCCCTGGCTCAGGAAGTCCCTGAGCTACAATTTGCTGAAAGCTGGGAGGATATGCCGGTGGAGTGTCACGATAAAGTCACATAGGGAAATACTATATAGCACCCTAAGCGTCCTTTGCTGGCAGCCAACAGATACCGGAGTAGCAGACTTGTAATCTGATTCTTGCAGTTTGCTGTTATATAATTTTCCACTGTTGTTTTGTGGCTGATTCCCCAGTGCCATCAATATAACCCAATGTCAACTAAGCTTCAGCCAATTAACTTTCAGCCCTCAGTAACCCAGGCCATTGCTCAGCTAACGAGCAAAGGGCAGCACATTCTCAGCAGGAGAACTCAGGCTCTGCAGTTCCTCTTTAGAAGAATGCAGGTTTGTCCCAAACCTTTGAAGTTGTTCATACAAATGATACAACATACTTACACGTACTGCAAAATTAATCAGTCTTTAATATACACTAGTATCTAGTATAAAAACCCTTAAGTGTATAAGCTTTTAATTTTTTAAAATGTCATCTAGTGCTTACATTCACTGCCTGGTCACAAGCAGTGTTCTATAACATTTGAAGAAGAAGACAGATTTATAACCTTAACATTTATTTTTTTGGAGTAAGTGCAGTAAACACAACTGTAAATTGTTAAGTAGGGGAAATTAATATAAAAATGAAATAAATTCATCAAGCTTCATCAATATTAAGGCATTTTGTTAAGACATAAATCACCCTAGCTGCACTTCAACTGGCAAAATATAGAATTCGTAATTCCTTTTCTATATTATTTTTGATCAGCAATACTTCTTTGTTGCTATTTTTAAAAATGGGGCTATTAATAGCATCACAAAGCAGCTATGTAAGACAGTACACTTTCTATGATATGTACAGTTTAAGATCACTTAAGGAAGGAATTACTTTATATTGCTTAGGGTCAGAATGCGATGAAAATGTTATAAATAGAATATCTTCAAAATTTGAAAAAAGTGACTTTAGTATGTAACTGAAAACTGTGAAACAAAAAAACCCCATGAAGTCAAACAAAAAAAAAAATCAGTATGCTTAGGATAGCAGTTGATCCATTTAAAAATACCACTTTATCTGTTCTCTTTTCCTTTGCAAAATCCAATAAACTGCCATTATATTCTTTTTAAATGGTTCCATTACAAGGATTCTATAACAACAGACTAATCTCTTGATAATTATAATAAATGCCTGTAATCGAAGCAGGAACCATTTAAAATAAGGAGAAAGGCTGTTTTCCATCAAACTCATTGTAGTTCCATGACCTTTGAAGCATTAAGCTACATCATACGCTGCCACCTCTAACTGCAACACAGCTTTCCTACCAATCTTGCTCAAATAATAAAAACGATGAGAGATCAATGGCAATGTGGATTGACACATGGTAAGAGTTCTTACTTTCCAGCTCTGAGCCTTGTAGAACATAAAAACCTCAATTTGAAAGATTCCAAAGGCTCAAAGCCGGCAGGATTCAGACAGCAGCTCTTGGTCAGGGTTTGGTACACAGCACTTTCCTTCAGGAGAGAATGGGGGAAGGAGCAGACCGGTATTTTAAAAAAGTCATGCTATGGCAACGTGAGCTGTGTATCACTACTAAAGCTTAAGAAAGTATTCCTTTCCAGAAAGACAGGACATTTTATCACTGAATTTGATATTGTACTCACATGAACAAACAATGATTTCCAGAGATCATTTAAGAAACTGAAGGCTGATAAAATTACGGGAAATGACTATATATGATCAGAATGGCTTTCATCTGCATTTTGTTAGACCCAGCATTGATTTCACTTTTCAGCTGTGAACAGCAAGAGGCCAGCTGTGGCCAAGGGAGAGAGCAAGCAATGAACCAGGGTCACAGTAGAGGATGAGTTGTCAGAAAATTTAACACTTTTAATGACTAAATATCAGCAAAAAACCTTCGAGTTACAACCATTTGAAAATTATATCCAGCGAGTCTCACAAACTGTCAGAGAATAGAAGATTTAATTTATGACAAAGTAAAACCTTTGAACTCTAGTTATGTGAATAAACAGCATTATAAGGGGAAAACAAACAAAGCAAGGAAAATATAAAATACATTGCCTTCAAGGCAAAAACAACTATATTTTACTTCATATTCCCAGATGTGTTAAAGGGAAATTTATGACAGCATACTGAAAAGCAAGATTCCCATTGTGAAACCCTTCACATTTATTTAACTAAGCACAATCATTGAAAATGACCTTTATCCAAACCCTTCACAGCTGTCTTAAAATGATCTAAAACTATTGCCAGATTTTCTTTAACTAACATTACTTAACAAAAAGTCATTACCCCAGGGTCATATTACACTACTGGCAAGTAAACACAAATCCATTTTCAACAATATGCTACGAAGTTTTAATGAAATATTGATAACAAATTGAAAACTCCCCATTAAAAAGGTGCCAAACAATACAAATCATCATAGTTTTCTGTTCTAGCATTAAATACAAGTTACTTATTTCTAACGTATTTTTCACCTATTAGACGTGCATGTGAAAAGAAAATGGCTAATACTGAAAAAAAATCTTACATTTAAAACTGTTATTAAATGGGGTGTCAAAATTATTATAAATGAAGCTGTTCTAGCAGCATATTGTGAAAAGATATCCTCATCTGTTCTCAAAAGACAGCACATCCAGAGTGTACATTACTTTATAAAATTAAAGGGCTACTGGCAATAAATTCATATGGCCATTTTCATTGCAGTACACTAATAATTTATCAGTGCGTTAATAGCGTTTGATTTCAAGACTTAGAAAGCTATGTGTCAAAACAATGACCACCTTAGTCTTTCTCTTTTTTTCTACATAAGCCCTGAACATAAAGATTAAAAGACTGTTGCAAGAGCTGGCCTCCTGCAGGTCTAGGTTGACTGACAGGGGTTAGAGAAAAAAAAAAAGAAAAATCTTACTCGTATATTCAGAACAGAACAGTTCAGTTTTTAAAATAATAGTATAGGCCATCAATTAAAGTGGATGCGTACTGTGGGGAGCAGGGAAAGGACTTTATTAAGGGGCTGGTTAGTTCAGTAAATCATGGTTTTCAGATAAAGATGATTACGGTGGTTCCTTGGTGTGAGAGCGAGAAGGGTACAGGAGGTTCATTTCACCACCAAGTAATTATGCTGACCCAGAGTGCTACCATTTATCATGGCTGAAAGATGACACTCACCGTTAGCCAAGGGAAACTGCTAGTCAAATGCTTCCATCTAGATCAATACATACCACATTTTTCTACAGCCAGAAGTAATTATACAACAGCAAACTTCACAATCAATACCCACTCCAGCTAACTTATATTCTGCTCTACAGACATGAAGGTATGACACTGTCAACTGTCACTGAAAACTACTGCATTTGACCCAGGTTAAAGGGTTTTCCTACTATCATAAAATATTTTGCTCTACTTTCTGTGTAAAAGCAAATGTATCCTTTTTTCTCTATTATTAAAAACAAAGCAACCACATAGGTTTTCAGGACATGTTGCAACCTGCAGGTGAAACTGATGTTTTTGTTATCCTTTCATAAAGTCTCACTTAACACAAAATAAAAAAGAAAATCAGTCAATTAAAGAAAAATCAATCTTTCTAACCACTGAAAGCTAAAGTAGTTTCTGGAGCATTAGTTTCTAAAAGCTGCAGTTGAAGACCTGACCTTTGTGAACTCCAGAGATCAGAAAAGAGAGAAACATATACCTGAAGTATTAAATCAATGTCATTTTCAGTATTAAATATATATTTATGTTTGTTTACACAAAGGTGCACATGCAGAATTACCAGCAAGACAGCTAGTAGACAAAATTAGGCTTTAAGAGTATAGGTTTTGTTTCAAAATATATCTAAATGTCAGTTTTGACAACTGCTTTCAGAAAGTCAGAGCTTAGTCTTATAAACCAATCTAACACATCAAGAAAGGTTAGAGGGCAGAAAAAAATCACTACTTCAGTTAAAAAAAAATTTGACATCCAATTTTCAAGCTGATTTATCAGTGGAAAGCTAAAATTGATAGTTTGCCATTACTGGGTAGCAGACTGTCTAAGAAAGCTGTTACAAAGCCTTTCGTTTTGATTTAGCCACATGGATCAATACAAACCTATACTGTTTCAATTTTACAAATATTGATTTTCTGATATAACCTCTGTGGGAGAACATTCATCACCTGCCATACTAAAAAATATTGAAATTTATTTTGTGAACTTTGATTCTTAACAAAATACAGCATTCTACTGAGTGAAGTGAAATTTGTTTTTCCAGATAACAGCTAATCACTGTTAAAATGATATTTTCAGTAATATATTTTTGCCTTTTCATTTTGGAATCTAATTTAGACTGTTAATCCTTTAACTGGATTCATACCAAAGAAGATCATAAAACTTCCCTTTGTTTTTTGATCAAGTTAGTTGAGATTCTTTTTAGTTTTAATGAAAATGAGGACTAAGTAGAAATTCAAGTTAAAATACTCTGTTACAGTTAATATTAAATTCTTACACTAAGTTGCTTCTCAAATCTAGAACCACTTAATGCTTCAAGAAGGAGGACTTTTTTCTCAGCTATCAAAGAAAAGACAATTTCTTAATAGGAAACAGCTATTCAATGAAACAAAAAATCTTTATCCTGTATTTACACAACAATACTATTTAGAAGCACATCGGGTCTTATTCACCTTAGGCTTTTCTAATCTGCTTGTTGTGATATCTAAGAGCTCTGTTGTCTCTCAGCATTTAAAATATTTTTAAAACATAACATCTTTATATGTTACTTTGCTCATATGTAGTTACTGATTTTTGTGGCAGCCCGCTCGAAGTGATACAAATACTGAATTGCTTACAAAAATGTGTGATTTTGTAAGACAATTTTTAATTGCACAGCTTTTCCTGTTCCAAATTATTTCAACATTCCCAAGTAACTTATTCTATTAAAAAAGCTTAAAAATAATTTACAAGTTTGAACCAATGACTTTCTTTAACCCTTCTTTCCCATTGCCAAAAAGCCCCTTTGTGAGCTGCCTAAACATGACCACAAACATTTCTGAGGGCCACATTGCTGCTGGTAATTACAGATAGACTATCCAGCCAGGGCATCAATACAGAAAAGACTCTGAACAGGTTTTAGGAGGAAACACACCCTGGACAAAAGTGTAAAGGCATTTTCTCAGGAGCGTATGAGAAATAAATGAGAAAAATCATAATCCTGTGTTGAAAGGACACAGTCTAAGGATGCAATTCAAGCAACAACCAAGAGAGTTTAGATTAGTAAGTGCCCACTCAGAACATGGGCTGGTAGCACAATGCCATTCAGATTAATGATTACTAAACAGGACTGTAAAAAATTCATAAATTATTAAGTTAGATGCTAAGTAAATGAAATTCCTGAAATAAAAGCACTATTTTCATAATGGAAATAATACAATAATTTTTAAATGTAACGTCATGAAACCAGGGTAGAATTTCTTTGTAGACTTAGGACTCAACATGGATAGTCTGCCTATTCAGAATGTTATTTCTAGCATTTGGATACTAAATTAATCTTCCTATGTGTACCTGAATTTGAAAAAAAATAAAATTCTGTAAGATAGAGAGATGGCAGAGAAAACCACAGAAAAGAAACAAAACAAATCTACAGAATACAGAAGTAAGGACTTGCTAATCAAATCAGAGATGCCTTTTCATCTTGTTCCAAAAATGCCAAAAATGGATCTTAAGTGCAATGGCAATGGCTACATGCAGCTAGAAAGGACTCTATATGAGCCATCACTCAAACTTATCCTGTTATTATTCAGATGCTGATGTTGATGCTGATGCTGATGATTCTAACCATCAAAACAGTGAGCACAGTGAATCTGAGGCATAGCAAAGAACTGCATGAGTAAAGCATGTTTAAAAATACAGCAAAGCAGCACTAAATATTTTAAAACTTTATTTTAAAATAAGATATTAATTAGGCACTATATTTAGGAATTTTATTTTTCCATCAACATATGTCAAATCACTCTATTAGCAAAATAATTTTCATATTAAAGATGGAGAAAAGAAGGTAGACCGATAAAGACTGAAATGATTTATTCAGCGTTGAGGTGTCACCTCACTGGCACCGTCAAGATTATAACTTCATTATTTAGGGTATAAAGTGACTGCTTTCACAACTGAAGAAAGAATCTCGCTTTCCCATATGAACTGTACTGTGAATTCTGGAGGGGAGAGTTGGTGGAATGGTTGGCATGCCTTGGCCAGAAGTGCCATGAATTGCTGCTCTGATTTGTTAATGGCACTTATTAAATTCACTATTCTCATAGAGATGTATGTTTTCAACAAAGATTTTAAAACTACAAGAAATTTGAATATCCACAATTGCAATCTCCACATATTATTCAGTTTAAAAGATGTTTATTATGTAACAAAAATTGATATCTGTGAAAAGTAAGACTTAATAATTTCTGAAGAGGTCTGTCATGGTCTGTAGTTTTGTGTGGTTCGTTTTTTGTTGTTGTTTTTTTTTTTGTTTATTTTTGTTTTCTTTTTGTTTGTTTGTTTGGGGTTTTGTTTTGTTGTTTTTTCTGTGGGTTTTTTCATTTGTTTGTTGTTTTTTTTTTAATTTAATGAAAAAAGAAAAATCCAGAAGCAAAATGTCTTCTTAACACTCAGGCTGCCATCATATTATCATAGTAGCAAATAACTAAAAAGACAGCATTTGTAGTGAATATGCTTAAAGACCCTTTCTTCTGTTAAGGCTTCTCTGTATCTAACTATATTCAAAACAAGGGAATGACCTTCTAAAAAGTAATGATGGTGATTATCCATATAATGGTTGTAACATGCAAATATACAGCAGCCATGTAAAGGAACAAAAATCAGGCAGCAACTTCACAATGCTTAAGGGCTTCATATTTTACAGCACCAGCATTAATGGAAAAGTTAATGTAGCATTGAATAACAGTGAGTTGCTCAGCTGCTGCTACTACTGCCGCAGAACATTTAGATCAAGAAAATAACACATCATTTTTTTCACTCCTATTGGTTTCTTGACCCACAGAAAAACAACTCTTACTCATCCCCAAAATCATATACAAAATATTCCTGCTTTACTCAGTTGCTTAAGAAATATGCCTAAGTAATTTGTATGACCAAAAATTCAAATAAATAATTAAACCACAAACCTCAAAATAATGAAGCAACGGTGCTGAAGAAAATGTCAAAAACTATACTCTTTGACTTAGCTCATACTATGGTACAAATTCATGCATAAGCACAGTCACTTAATGCAGTACACAAAATGAAACAGCATTTTACAGTACTTATCTCTTAATTCCTGATCTCAATACATGAAACAAGCAGATAAATTATGCATGTTAAATTCCCTTGTTTTCCTTATACTGGAGAGTAAAAACTATTGAGCACAACTCAGTACAGTATCATTTAAAAACTTTTCATTGATCCAAGTGTACAGAGAAGTTTTGGAAGGTAGGCAACACCTAGATACTGTAAATGGAGGAAAATAATTGGCTCTAAAATAAATTGCACTAATAATTGTGTTTAGGGAGAAATCTGAGGAAGGGGCCACAGACCTCACAACTATAAATCCTATAAACCATGTTCCCCCTGTATTATTTCTGGCTGGTTTAGAAAAGAAAAAGGAAGTTGTTTTGTAAATACAGAGTAAATTCTGGAAGATACCAGCATTCTTTCCATCCTTCATAAATTCAGGCAGCGTTTCTGAGAGTTTTGTTCCTTCCTGATGTAAAATGTGAAGACATACCAGAATTTAGAATTTCCATTATGGAAATCAGTCCTTCCTGAAATTCCTGAAAATTATTGCAGCTCATAAAGGACTTCAGACTTTAATGTTTCTGTACTGATGTTGGACTAGTAAAATGTTTTGATTTTGTTGATTGCCTTTTTTTTACCATCAGAAGAAAAGGCAAGTGAAGGGTGGCAAGCATGGTTAAGGAAAGGAAGAATATTCATGCCTTTCTTTTCTGCTCTCAAAATAATCAAAAAAGGTGATACTAATTTGAAATTCAAGCAGCTCAAAAAGTAACAAAAATGCTTGTATTATACAGTATTTTCAGTTAGTGTGAAAATCTTCCTCTCCATACCTTAATTCATCTGCTCTAGGTGCCCAAGTGACTACAACTTCTGGAACCAATATCATCAATCAGTTCTACGTATGCCAATTATACCATTCACTGACCTTTACGCTTCTCAAAAGTCTGCGATGCTATTATCTATGAATTTCTAATAGGGTTGATAAAGTTCCAGCAGAAGGTATGTGTCTTGCCTTTACAACTGTTAATACCAACTGATATGGGGAGAAAAACAATAAAAACTACTGAGTATTAGAGTCAATGAAGAATCTAAGAAGTCAGCAGCCAGGAAACCGATTATTTATTAAAAGCTACCCCAAAACCTGCTTGTGATTTAACAACTTATAAATGTTTTCAAAACCATCTGTATAACCAATCGGTAGAAGTTCTCTTGTAAGGGAATGTCAATTATTGCCTTTTCATTTATATAGCAGAGACTTTTCCTAAGGAATGTATGTCTTTTAGAAAACAGTGGCATTATAACTTTACTGTAGGGATTATGAAAAGTTAAATTTAACAAAGGAAGAGGAAAAGTAAATATATTTTCTTAATAATGATACCAGAGAACAAGAATTTAGAAGTACTTTTTTTGTTTAGTGTACACAAATTGAGAATTCATTGATTACTTTTAAAGAAGTGGAATCCTCTAAATAAATATTGCATTGAGAGAGTTTAGTAATTTGTCAGTGTCACTGAAATAAAGGAGCTATTCTAGTACTTTCAGAATAGGACATTCCTAAGAAAAGGTCTCTGTTTAAAACTTAGTGGTGTTCAGCGGAACCTTTTGAACTTCCCTGCACAGCTGGCAATAAGACCCTTTGATAGCTCAGCTAAAGATTATCAAATAATCCAGACATACAGGGAATACCATAGCCAGATCCCCACATACGACCTGTAGATGTAGCTTCTGCAACACACACATTAGAAAAATATATGTACTTGGCCTCCACTGGACATCCATTCACAAAGAAACATGTTGGTTTCTTTCCAGGGAAAAGAATTTATCCATCACCAAACAAGAGAAGCAACATACACAGTATCATTAGTCCAAAAAATAAGTAAAAAAACTAAGCCTGAGTATATCTGATACACTAAAGGACCACTTACACTAATGAGAAAAACATAATTTGTATGTAGAAAGTAATTTCCTTGCTTTAAAAAATAATCCATAATATTCCTCTAACAGTACTGAATTGTACATAAATTCCAATCTATCTTTGATACTAATGTTAATACTTTGGTTTTATTCCATCAGATCTCAAACCTTTATAACATCTTCTTTGTTAAAATTTAACAGACAGTATAGTTTTAATTGAGGGCCATTATCAGAGAAACTGATGGCCACTCCCACAAGTTTCCAATCAGAGTTTTTCTATATTTTTAATTCCAGCACTGTTAAAAATGAAAGGCAGTGTGTATAGATGGGGAATAATTAAACAGTTTATCTGACTGGGTCCTCTAGGAGAAGACAAACAGAGATTTTCATTAACTCTTTACGATGATCTCAGATGGAAAGACTATTATGGAAGAAACTATTTTTTTCTTATTTAGTCTTGCCTGGTATTTAGCCAAATAACATGGGGTTTTGTTTCATTTTCTCTCATGTTTCTCCATGGTACTTAACTGAGATGAAATCAGAAAGGCTAGCAGATTCTATTTTATTCTGGTGGATACATATCACATCCTGTTTCTGGTCCTGGCTGCTACTCTTTTCTGACAGGTTTCACTCAATTAATTTTCATAGAGTTTTAGCTCAACAGTTCAGTATGAAACTCTACTACTGAAAATACTGTCTGAAGTTCACTAAATAAATTTCCTCTACTGTTAAGCTGTCATCAACTTAGAAAACATAACTTTTTATTCAACAAAACACGAGAGGTTGTGGTACAAGTGTAAAAGATACTATGTGCATGAAAATAATGCATTGTTAGCAAATAGAAATTGGAAACTTGAATGTCTATACATTAAAAAGATAAAAAATGAACATTATTTAGTCATATCAGAACAACAGTTCCACTCACCACAAGGCAAATATATAATGCTTTACTTTCCTCCATGTTTTGACATAGCACAAGGTATATTATGCATAAAAATTAAGGCCCTCTTATGGAAAAGTATCCCAAAGGCTTCAGTAGTATTTCTAAATTGGGCCTAAAAGATGTCAAATTTAGCTTCCTCTTTATGTACGTTGTTATTGCTTCCTACCATTAGTGCAAACATAACTTCTAGTAACTCATCAAAAGGAATTTCTTACACATGAATCTTTCCTAGATTCAGATTGTGACCATAACAAAACCAAAAAGCATTCCCACACAATAAATATAATTTGCTATTAGGATAGAAGAGAAAAAAATCTGAATCTGAAAAATAAGCACACTTAAATTTTCAGAAATAACTTCATTTAATTTTAGTCTATTGGTATTGTGCATACAGAATATTTTTAAAACAATGGTTAGCACTCTCAAATTGAATAGCAAAGTACAAATTACACACTTTTTGGTGGATTTTCTAATAATCTAGACAATTGGATAGTTCGGTACACTATTGGGTTTTTAAATGGTTCAGCGCTATTGAAAGTTTAAGAAATACTTAAGGCATGAGGCAGTATATTTCTGAAGCTGAAACAATCATTAGATTCTGATGTTCATCTATTTTATTGAACTACCCGCAGGGAGCTTTATGAGCATACTATCATGTCAAGGTCACAGGATTAAGTGAGCAGTGATGATAGTAAACAAGCCTCTTCTGTATATTCTAAAGGGTTTTACTGAGTTACTTAATATGCCATAAACATAAATAGTCTCCTATCTCTACAACACATCCATGACAGATTACTTCAAAATATAACGCACTTGAGCAATGGACCTTTACAACCTAACCAACGGCCTATAATATTGACAACAGATATCAATATACAGGGGAGCACAAATACTGGGAGAAGCTTGCAATCTGTCAGTATCAGATATTTTATGTCTGCAAGTGTACAAGAAAAGATACTAGAAGAATTTATCACTCAGCTAATTAATCTGAAACAAGTAATGTGGGTTTATTATGAACAAATAATTTCCTTTGCTATTTTATTTATTTGTTTATTCATCTACAGCATAATCAGAATAGTGATCTTTTAAAACAAGAGTACTTACTGTTCAAATAGACTAAGAGAAATATGTAACAATATAATAGCGTAATACATTAATGGTTGAAACCTGGATTTTTTATAGTGAGTATTAAAGGTTCATGACCAGGTTGAGAATGTTTTCAAGTGGAAGAATCTGGGTTGTTTCCTGAATTCTGCTGTATTAAAAATTTCATTACAAACTTTGAAGAAGAATCAGAGAAAATCCACAATAAAACTTGAGATGAGATGACAAGCAGCTGTGAGAATTGTAAGCATAGCGCAGGAGATAAATAATAATTTTAAATTACTTTTAAAAGTCTAAAATCTGTAAAAGAAAGAGACAACAGTCTTAAAAATAATGAGAAGAACAGATATAAAGCAGCAAATGATTGCCAATTAGTACAAGGAAATAAAGTACAAGGGAACAAAAGCCTGCAGAGTGGTTCTGGGAAGTACTGACAGCCTACAAGCTCAATTTAGGATGCATCAGTAAAGCTGTAGTGTGAAACAAACCTAAGTAGAGTTGCTCATTGTTGAAGTCTCACCTGCAATCAAGTGCCCAGATTGCAGTACCGCTTTCTAAGGAAGATGTGGGCAAACTGCAAAGAATTTAAAGCAAAACACCAACATTATACAAGATATAGATTATTTAATCAGTAAAAGGAAAACTGAAAAAACTGTGTTTTTCTAGTCTGGAAGTCAACAGCCTGAAAGGACAGTATCAGTTCCCAGTGACTTACAGAAGGACTAGGTTTAAAACCAGGTGTAATGATTCTAATTTGTAGCAAAGAACATGATCCTATAATGCATGTGCATAGTCAACTATAAAGCTATCAAAGACGTAGAAAAAGTTTTATAAGGTTTTGCAGAATTCCACTCTCCTCTCCTCAAAGAAAGTGTGATGTAAAGAATATGATAGGGATATACCAGACTACACCTGCCTCAGTGCCTTGGGATGATTTAATCTTCAATTCTTTTACAGACCCTACTCTGAATGTCTCAAATTATTTTACAAACATATGGTTGGACATAAATATATTTCAGATAAAAAAAAGTAAAAGACACATTAGGGTTTTGAGAGGAGGGGAATCAAAACGGCTCCATTGGGTTTTCAATTCTGGTTAAACTTCACAGTTCTGATGTTTCCAACAAAAAGGTCTGAAAAGTCTGTCAAAACTACAGACATTTCTCTCAGAAAAAAAACCATTTGCTACAGCTTTGCATTCATCTTCTGTAATCTACTTGAAGCAATACATGGGAAAGAATCTTGGAGTGCAATGGTACTACAACACCTTACTATGACTTAAAAATACGTTTCTCACTCATTTTATGTCACAAAATAAAGAATAAATAAAGGAATTTTCATTTCTGAGAAAAAACCTTCGCCTTCTTAGAAGGATAAAACCTACTTTTTCAGAATACTTTAATCTACGGCTGTTGTTCTTTTTTTATTCTTTGTTTTCTGTTCTTACATATGGAGAAGATGAGAAATCCACTGCTATATTGCACAGGTATTACTAGATAGACATGGGAGAAAAAGTGAGAATTATGCAAGGGAAGTGTAATTTGCCTAAATAGAAATCCTTCCGTCATTTCTGCTGAATTTCTACCTCTATCTAAATTTAAGGTAGGGAAAAAAGGAGCATGGACGCTAGGAACATTGTCCAATATCAGCAACTGCCAGTCCAGAGGCTGCAGGAGGTAAGAGAAAAGCATGAAAAAAGGCAGCTGGACTTTGAAGCCCCACTGAGATGTGGAAACTTCAAAATCAAGACTGGTCACAAACTTGTACAGAGGACGTTCAACCTAAACATAAGGAAAACCTTCTGTACTGTGAGGGTGACAGAGCACTGGAACAGGCTTCCCAGAGAGGTTGTGCAGTCTCCTTCTCTAGGTGATTCTGCTCTGGCAGGGCAGTTAGACCGGATGATCTTCAGAGGTCCTTTCCAACCCCTACCATTCTGCGATTCTGTGAGATTGACTGAAATTGAGATTCCTCAGGAAATCCTGAGCTGAAAATTCAAGGAGTCCGAGTGAGTATTAAATGGACGTATCATGTCCACTTCTCCTATCTTTCTGTTTGTTCACTTACAGTTGAAGATAGGTTATAGGTCTAGATGGACTGCTGGTGTGAACCATTATGGATGCTGTCGTGACTGGTGTCCTGGAAGCTGCATGTGCATGTGCTAGCTCTATGGCTAGACTTAAGAAGGAGCAGAAGTCCCTCTCAGTTTGTTAAGATTGGCCATTCTTTTAATATATGTACACTTTAAAATTCCTTTGTTACTGCTACAATACAAATATATACAGTAAGTTGGCTGCATGCAGTTTGGATTAGTATCCTGATTGCTGTTCCAGTTAAAGACTCTGCTAACATCTAAAGATCTGTTGTTTCTAAAGCTTAAAGAAAAACAACATTGGCAAAACCCTCCTCTTTGTGTTTTCCATGAAGAAAAAGTGAGAAAAAATTAGGCAGAAACAGGGAACATATTGAAGAGAAGTGAAAAAAAGAGAGTAAAGAATAAAAAGTAATGCTCTTACTTCAGAAGTAATAATATGAAAGAAAATGCAGAAGCCTTCCTTCTTTAATATATACAATATACCTAGAGATAGAAGTTTTTCTGTAGAGTTGAACTAGTCTTTCCTGAGTACCATGCATTTCTCAGCATTGGAAAATACTACCTCTTTCGAAAGAAAATCTTTACTTCTGAGGTTTATTCCAGCTGTGGGAAAAAAATCTAAGTAACAACCTGAAGAAAAAACAATTGAGTAACCTTGCACAAACACAGAACTGAAAAAATCTCATGTAAGCAAACTGCACGCTTACTCTTACAGCCCATCTCCAGTTATACAATACTCCTTTCTTGGCAGAGATCTCTATGCTGCCAATAGCAATCTACATCTAACTTCCTATTATGAGGATATGGAGTTCTTCTATCGGTCTTTTTCCGTTGTGCTCATCCAATGCCACAGCACTATTAGCAAGAGCTCCTTCAAACAGTCTCTGCCTTCCACCACAGTGGTTAGTAATCAGGGAGGGAGGAAGTTAAAGGGTACACAATGGGTAAGGGATGTAATATAATAGGTGCAGAGCATCAGGAGCAACACAAAGTTGCAAGTATAGTAAAAAACGTAAGAAGGGGATTGAAATAGTAAAATACCACAAAAGAGTGATCATATTAGAAAAATAGTCTCCCTCACATTTAAATTTAAATACTGCTACAGAAGGATGACTAATACTGTACCTAAAATGTGAATAATGCTGACACATTTGCTGATCTCAAGGTGTTGCAGTTAAGCAAAAACAATAGAGAACAGGAAAGCCTTTTCCTAATGTTTTGTTGTGATGAAATTGTCTCAGAACAAAATATTTGAAACTTGTAATCAGGATAGCAAGTGAATGAGCTGAAAAATGTGCAGTTTCATTAGATCAATCTAGAAGGATCTATTCTGCAAAGAAAAATAGATTCCACCAATTCCAGAAACACAGAAAATTCCTAGTTCTTACAGAGTATGTGGAAAAATGCAGAACCTTAACGGACCCACTAACAACAAGCATGTCAAACACACTTCTGGATCCAGTAGACAGGATCTGACCCTACATCTTTTCCACCGTTCTAAAGCTCCCTTTGTAATTTATGTTTAGCAGTTAAAATGAGCCAGAAATGAATGAATAGCTAAACCAGATGCAGCTGATTTGCAGTGGGGAACAGGATAGGTTCTGTGTCTCTCCAAACTTCGTAAGACAGCAGCTAGCATAACGATGGAGTTGGAGCATGCCAAAGGCTGGCTGTAAAGGAAACTCCTTCTTACTAAATTCCTGCACTCTGGTCTCCCTTGCTGTAAACTGGAAACATTTGGTTTTGAAGCACTGCCGTCCCAGAATCAACTTATTTAACTACCAACTGCCATAGGCTCAGAAAAGGGGAGTTCTCTTTCCGCTCTCTCCGCCCCATGCCCCACTCCCAGCAGAATCCAATCGCTGCAGAAGCACATGCTGCACTGAGAGGCAAACCTAGCTGTCTGGCAAGAAACTTTTTATTTCCAGCCTGTCTCCCCAGACGAATTTGGTCTTCACCACAGAATGAGTTTGACAGCTCTGCCCTCCACCATGAATGATTAATTTGTTATGGGTGTCTAGTTTAACTAAAGATGGATTTGAACAGAAAAAGCCCTTGCATACTTGCTATTTGGTAACGGTGCTTTAATGTAGGTGGAACCTCCTTCATCAAATCATGGAAAGCAAGAGTCTCATTTTTAAATGTCATTTTTCTCATTATAGTAATCCTCCTGTGTATATCAGAACTGATCATGTGAAAATATCTATGACAAGTATTTAATATTTAGATTTACAACACAAACTAGAACTCAAAACTCCTTTTATTGCCCTAGATAGCCTTAAACTGTAAGGTAGAGCTATATATACAATATTCTTAAATAAAAGTTTTAGAAAAGTTGAGAGAGCTGATTAAACTGGGAAGTTGAAATAATCCAAATAAAGAAGGTAATACATTATGGCCTAAAACACAGGCATGAGTATGTCTGATAAGGAATTAGAACTGTGTGTACAGACGAGTTTCACTAAAGTTTGGGGGGTTTTTGGTTTTTTTGTTTGTTTTTCGTTTAAGAAAGATGCGTATGGGGAGGGAAGCAGATGGGGAGGAAGAGAAGCACCATATGAAGCTGACAGAGAAGACAGAAAGTAGCATATGTTGTGACATGAAGACTATAACCCTGAAAAAAGCTAAGGGTAAGTGCTGGCTTAAAGAAGCTTTGAATGCTAAGCTATGAAACACCCTATTTGTTTCTTCCTGAGTTCAAGGAAATAGGATGTTGCATATTCACTCTGAATAAGTGGCAATACATCAAAGAAATAACAAACTCAGCGATTTCTCATCTGAATGGGAAAAACCTGCAGAATTCTAATTTTGATGTAATGCTGAAATTAAAATACAGAAAACAGTAAGTTTAGGGTATGCTATTATGAAGATACCTAAAAGTGTCAAATTGTCAAAACAGGATTACTTTAGTTTAAGAGCACAAACAGAACTTATAACAAAAAAACAATATTTATATCTATTATTCTTTGTCTGAGATATATAGGATAAAATAAGATTATTCAATAATTTCCTCTTCTTGTAGAGGAGTTGATGCTCACACCTGCAAGAAATCAAGCAAAAGAACTTTGGTTTTCACTTTAAGAGGTGAAGGGAAAAAGAAGTTAACAACGATAAGCAATACAAAATAAAGTTGCTTCTTCCCCCCCCACCCTCCAAAAACTGTTATTTACCATTTTTAGGCAGAAGGAAATGAAAGAGTAAACAGGTTCTCAGACCAACTCGGCCTGCATTGATTGATTAATGTATGACCAGGGATAGGTTGTACAAAGTTGCTGTGTTTGTAGGCATTTATTCAAGTGGTGGAGCACTTGAATATAATTAATTTATCCTTCATAAATTAATATCTAATTCAGAAGGTAATTGAAATGCAAGTCACCTACGATTTTATGTTATTTTAAATTCAATTATCTTTCTGTAACTATAAATTAGAATTGAAAGCTTCACATGGTATTTTGTTGAGTCACACCATTCAACTTCATTCTTCTTCAGATATTTTGAGAAGAGTTTATGATAATATATTTAAAATTAATAATTTACAAATAATATAGAATTTTACTCATCAGACCTCTTGTTTTTCCTACCAGTGCTAAGTCTCCATGTTTCTTAATAGTCTCTTTGTTTCTTAATGAACAAAGAGTAAACTTTGTGGCACGTACAGATTAAACACAGTAAATGCTGGTTGCTGCTTTCTACAAAAACAACATATGCAGACACAAAAGCTGAGGAGGCTTACAAGCTCATTGTGCTGAACTGCAAACACAAGGAAAAATTGTCTCTACATCTAGGTCATATTTCACAAAATGAGACCCTAGTATTTCACAACATGAGCCTGTATGTTAAATAAATTAAAGATTGCTCTTTACCTTGAACAGAAAGAAACAAAAACCCATCCATGCCACAGTTATCAGTAAATCAGAAGCTACAGATTCTGTATGTGACAGAGAACTGAAATTTTTAAGAATCACACTCATTCCCCTCCCAAAAATAGTTTCTTACCTATGTTATCCATTTTAGACATCAAAAGGCATTGCTATTGCCCAATTATTTATCATGAGGAAATGGCTGCCTATTTCTTCCCCTGCCCCTTCTGTGCCTGAGAGCAACCTCCCTAATTCACTGTTTCAGTGAATGGTCTCCAGCTCCTGAGGTGGACAGGAAACCAGCCATGTGTCATCAGAACTGGGAACACTCCTCCCCAAGGAAATGAAGGAGTCACTACAGAGGTCTAGAGGTCTGGAGTGTCAACCTATTTGCTTTTAGGTAACTCTGTATTCCAGTCAGGCTGTATCTCCTGGGGCACCGAAAAGCATCAATTTATAGACTGCTAAAGCTGTAACTGTTTGTCAGGAATTGAAAACAGAGGCTTGAGGCATGTTATGTCTCCTGCCAGTAAAGACCAGAGGTATGTACCATTTTAGAACCCATCTCAATTTCCATCATATAAAAAGTACTGGAGGAACTACCTAATTAACAGCAGTTTTTGCCTTCTGTGCCTAAGCAGTTTAATGATACCCCTCTCTGCTTTCTGCACTTGAAGCCTTTTAGATCTGCCCACTGAGAGCCAATGACCTTGGTCTGTGACAAGGCTTAGAGGTTCTCCCTCTACCTGCTGCCATTCTAGGCCTTTCCATTTACAGTTCACCAGCTCTCATGACAGAAGGTGCACTGGTGTGGTGGTTCACAAAGACATTATTCTAAGACATAAAAATGACTGAAATTTGCACTTATTTTTATCAGGTTCAAGTCTCCAGATAAACAGCTTTAAGCCTCAATTAAAGATACCATGAGCGTCCATTATGGACTAAAGCTGTTTTGAATTAACCGTATCACAATCATGTGCTTGTCATTTTTATGATTTCCACTGGAACGACTAAAGAGTTTTTATAAGACTGAATTTCCACACTTTCTAACACCTTAAAAAATAAATACAACTCAATCATCATCCAGGAAATAGTGATTTCTTTGGAAGATATAAGGATCATGAATACGAAAATCTTGGTTTTCAAACACTGTATAACTGCATGAACCAACTACACAGAATTAAAAAAAAATAACAGTATATGTGGTATTTATTAAACATTATTACTGACATCTTACATTTATCACTTGGCAACTTTTCTAATAGGCTTAAGCCCTAGACATGTATTCAAGCTAAATCCAGATAGATTTTCTGAAAGAAAATATCTAGGGAAAGGTTTTTGCTAGTCTATCAGTCTCAACCAGATTTTTACTGAAAAGGTTTTTCAGAGTTGAAGTGGAACTTTCTGTTCTGTTCTGCCTGACGCAGAGTAGACTTAAACAAGACTTAAGTAGAAAATCAAGTTATAAAAATTTGGATATTTGGGAGCAGAACTTCCTTGATTTCTCTTGTTTGAGCTGTTCCATTCCGAATAATTAATCAAGCATTAGTAGCTGGAAAGCACAAACAAGAGAGAGGCTTGTCAGTCTCTAGTTTTGCAGACAGGGCACTCACATGGCAGACCCAGGTTAAAGACCTTGCTCTGAATTAAGGAAAGGAGCAATTTCAGCTCAAATCTTCCACATGAGGGTCAGCACCTCAGCCACTAGCTATTTTTGTGATTCAGAAGAGCAAGGCTCTGGTTTTTGGCATGATATATGAAAATGTGTAATTTAACCTCTATGCTGAATAGAACGAATTTAAAAAACAGTACTCAACGCAGCTCTGATTAAAACCCCAAATACTATACTATCACTTACAAAGAGTAGAAATCATATATTTTGGATCTTCTTAAAAAATATATATTTTTTTAACAGGAGGTCCAGTAGAATTGAGTTGCACCTTGGTTATATTCAGCTTTGCACATACGACATTTGAGTACAATGTAAGTTTTGCTTTAAGTACATAGTGTTTGACTGTTATTGATTACTGTTTTGTTGAAGGAGAGTTAAGATTTACCAGCGCATCTGACCAGTTCATTACATGCACAGAAAAAGCTATAAACAGAAGAAAGCATTAGAGAGCAACTCACGTGACCTGGTCCTGCTGGTTATTCTAATACTGACTTACGCTACCATGCTAGACAAGTAAATTTGACTCTCTTTTCTTTATTTCAGGGTTCTTCTGTCAATGTCTATATGGAAATCTCTACATCTCTCAGTATCTCATTCAGAACACTTAACTGAGATTCTAATACTGGTAGGAGCCTCAAAACCCACTGATACACTAACAGTAAAATTGTATTATAATCAATGAATACCCATTAAAATTTGTTAAAAATACGGTAAAAAATAATTTTTGCAGTCTAAAAAAGGAGTTTGATATATGAATCTTTAGCAAAAAACACTTCTTGAGAACCAGTTGAAGAAAACACTAACAGAGAAAATACATTAGCAATACTTGCTTCTGATACATTCATATTTCAATTATAGAATGACTGTTCTTAAACTTTGAAAGTAACATTTAAAACCCACAAATTTTGCATTTGCAGCTTACCTGTGAGAAACAGCTCCCCAGGCACCATGCTTATTTGTTAGTATGTTGAGTATCTTCTGTTTCAGCTGATTGGCTGTAACGTGATCTCGATGCTTAGCAGCGCTGATAAGATGATCACACATCTTCTCCTCCTCTCTTCTGTCAGCAGCATACTGAGCACACTGCGACTAGGAATGAATATACATCTACTTCATAAAAGATATTTGTAAAAGTTTCATGTGTTTGCAGGTATAAAATACAGGTATAACATACATAGTATAATATACAGGAAAAAATATGTACATTGGTTTTGATTTTAAAATTGAAATAAAACCTCTAATTAAAAAGCCATATGATAATATTATTATGGATGTAAAAGACAAAGTCCCTTAATTAGAAAATAAAGGAGTATATTTTTTACTTCATATCATAAAATACAAATTTTCATAACATACTACCACTTCTTAAAACCCTAATGGTTAAAAAATTGCTCGTCTTTTAAACTGAAAAAGATCTAATGTTTTCATCATGCTTCCTTTAAGAGATAGCTTCTATATTCTCTAAAATAAATGCTGTAGTTACTGACCTTCATGAAAATTTGTTTCTAAAACTGAGAAAACTCTATAGTGCATTTTAATTTTGACAAATCCTTTCTTTATGTCTAATAAGCACAAAATATTTTTTTCATTTCTTTTTGCAAAATCGTATTAAGTTAAAATTCAATTTGTCCTCCTAGTAAAGATCCTTTAAAAATGTCTAAACAAAGCAAATGTAATCATACTAATGAAAATAAATCCATTCTAAGTATCATTTCCTAGGCATGAATTGCAAAGGCTAGATTATTCTCAAAACAGTTAATTTTAAAATCATCTTTTAAGAGACATTTTTGCGCACACAGTTATTGTGCACCATTTTAGAACGTTTAACAAACGCTCAATGCTGTAACACAGTGCTGAAGAGAATCCTATTTTCTAGTATTCGAAAGAGCAATTTATGTTAACCTCATAGTAAATTGTAGTTTATTCTTCATATTTCTGCACACTACCTTTTTAGTACAGAACACATTAGCATTCCGTAAGCTTGTAACACTCGTCTTTCCACTGTGTTACAGTCATTATTTCAAGTAATCTATCTGGAAAAGAACAATCATTACACTAATTCATAAAGGGTTAATTCATTTTTCAATTTATCTTCTTGTACAGGGAAGCACCAATTAGTACAATGATCTGCCTTAGTAATGAGGTTAATATTTCACCAGCTCATTCGACAGTAAAATTAAATTTTCATTTTTCTTCCTGAACAATTACAAAGGTTAACAAAATAAAAGTTAAAGGTGGAGCACCCATTCTGGGAGGAATTTCTCTGCCTCTGACTGCAACTGGAGTCACAGGATAAAATTTAGATGCTGGTCCATGACCTCCCCACTATGCAGGTGACACAGTAACTTGGTGTAGCTTGGACCAACTCATTTCATCCACAGTAATTCAATTAAAGTTTAAAGGGTAAAAATAAAGTAGCCACTCCTCTGGCTGAGAGCAATGATTAACATGTACTAAAACCCAGAACATATACCAATATAGCTTATTAAAACAAAATGCCAGATTTACAATTATGCAGCAGAAAACTACCAGAAATCTCTTTGTTCCTACTGCTTTCAAGTAGGATGAATAATAAAATGTTCAGTTATATACCTACCATTATTAAAGACAATATATATAGCATTCTTTCAGATTTTAACCATCATCTTATTTAAGTACATCTGAGTTCCATATTTAACACAGGCTACATTTCATAATTTTCTTTTATGATGGCAGATTTTAGATTACTCATCTAAAACGTGTAGCTGAGGTTTTTCATGTGACAAATATAATGAAAATTTTCATATATGAAAAATCTGTTGGTTTCTTTAACAGACAATAAGACTGACTTAAGGCTATTCCTTTAGGGAATTTAGTTAATATTCTAAATCCTATTTGCTAACAGAAGCTGGAAGTTAATTGAATATTCTCATTTTGTCTAGAGTTCTGACAGCTCTTATACCTCAATGTATTCTTCAAAGAGCAGATAACTCAATCTTCTGTTGTCATCTTAGGTTACTGCATGATGCTCTGATAAATATCAAATGTTATTTATTGTTGAGGCAATATGAAACTTCACTCTGACACACACTTAATTGTAAATGTGATTTTATCTAAGTTCAAAATATCCAGTATATGCTTGGTAATAAAGTTGTTGCAATCCCATATGACAAGTATTTGCTGTCTGCTCTGACAAAATGAAGTAAAGGTTATGTGTATTCAAAATGACAATACATATCTCTGTGTCTCACACTTTTCAGCTAGGTCAAGGAGCACAAGAACTAGTACATCAAAGTGCACATTTAAGAGAGCTGTTTCAAGGAGATAAAAACCTTATCAAAACTAAGATTACTGGATCCTATTTCTAGCCACCAGGTGCTTGTTGATATTTTCTGACAGATAAATAAATTGATATAGCTATTTATTAACATCAGTACTAAGTCAGTCTATCTTAATCCTAATGCTAGGTTACTTGAACATTAAAACGTGGGAATGTATGTCTGTGTATATATACTTACACATACACAACTGTATGCAAGTGGAGACAGGTTTAGAAATAAAAACCAGTGATGCTGAAATGCATAAAACACCACAAAAATGCAAAACTATATTTGATAAAATAATGTCAAAAAATAATTTTTTACTTTACTTCATCACTCTTGCATGACATTTTTTTTAATAGGAAAAAAATTAATCCTGAAGAAATAATCAAAAGCCTGTTAAACTGAACATATGCTTTAAAAATACTTTTTTTGTATATTTGCATAATTTTCAAGCAATATAATTTAAATTGTATACTGCAACACTCATTGATGAAAAAAAGCAATTGAATATTTACTTTTAATTCAATGTTTTTAGGAGTAAGAATTACAGACATTAAAGAGTTATGGGATCCAGCTGCCATGTTACTTCTTCCAATCCTTAAAGAGAACAGCCATTTCAAACAGAATCTTATTGTCAATAGTTACTGATTTCTAACTAGCAAGAAAGATATGTAATATTGTATTTCAATATATAAATTATAACAAGTAAATGTTCTAAAGTGCTCCAAAATGCAAAATGCTCTAATGAAATTACCTTAAAATACTGTCTGTTTAACAAAACATTTCTATTTCTTATTTTCCATGAAATGCCTAAGTGTATTAATTGTTTTTCTTTCTTACTGAACTCATATATACTGTTGATAAAATCCAGCAAAAATAATTGCTAATGTAACTTGCACTACTATTTGCAATAAATCAGAAAAGTTCTTTTTGAAGCTAAGGGGTCTGTCATATCAGTTTAGACATTCTGATTAAGGCATTTCAAGCTGTAAATGTTTTAATTAATGATGAGAAATTAAATCCATTCCTTGGGTTTAACATTTACCAAAGCTTTAAAAACTAGTTTTGAAATGCCTTCAATGTAAATTTCTTTCTTGGAAGAAAAAAATCGTTATTGTATGGGGTTAGAATCCAGGTGACAACTGAGTGAAAACAGAGAAGCAGAAATGCACCAACTCTCAAGCTTACCTCAAACTCAGCATGCTTGTGGACATCTTCAGCTCTTTGTCGGTTCAAAATAAATTCTGCTTCATTGGCGACACGCACTATATGGTCTTTCATTGCATGACACAATAATCTAAAACAAGAAAAATAAAAATCAACCTTTGTATTTGATGTACTTTAAATAAGTGATTTCAGCAGATTTACTTAAAATGAAAAAAATAAAATTAAAATACTGTAATGCAATTGCTAAATTAGTTGACATGAAAAATTTAATTTTATCCAAAATTTTATGCATTTCTGAAAGCACAAACAAATCATGTTATATGGAAAAAGCTTGCTATTTATTATTGAAGCGAAAAGTTCTCTATGGAAGTAATATATTTCTAGTGTTTTTAACAGCAGTGTCAATATGAATATGAATACTATATTATAGCTTTAACAAAAATCTAGACAACTGCTTAAACTGCTATTGATACCATTATATCGTTAAATATAAATATTCCAGTTTCAAAGACTTAAAAAACCCATGAGATTATAGAAGATTTAAAATGTTATTAAAATTGCAAATTAATATAAATATCTCTTATATGTTTTTCAAACACTGGAGTGTTTCAATGTAAAAAATGCATCACGTGTCCAAGTTTTCATGCCATCAGAACTAGACAAATCTTACTTAAAAAGAAGGAAAAAAGAGATTAAGATTGGACTGACACTGTCAATCAGCCACCTTAAATTAAGGCTTTTGTAAAGATCACCAAATATCATGAGACACATAATAAAACTGCAGCATAAACAACATTATGTGGTTAATAATGCTGATATCTTACTGGGCAGGAAGAACAGAAGCAACAGTTTTCTTGTCCCTACAGCCTATACCTAAGGTTGCCCATTCCATTTAAAGTTGCTTTGCTCTTCTTACCAGTAGGGAGGAAATATCTTTCAAGATGCAAGGTTCTGACAAGTCTGTTTAGTATCGGGAAGAACTGTTTCTCTTTGTATCAAATTGGCACATGGTCTGGGATTTTCCATCTTGCAGCATCAGGGAAACACACTGAATTTCAGAGATTCTTATGTTAAGAACATGAAATTTCTAGTAAATTCCACCTCAAGGTTGGTGTCTGAGGCTTAGAAGCACCACAAATGGAAGCCATGATTATTAGAAATGAAAACCATGACTACCAGACCTTACCCCTATAAGGTGGAAAGATCTCAACTCTATTCTTGCTTCCTTTGGTGTGTTCTACCATTCATGAAGCAAGGAAATCACTTACCCTGAGCTAATGATTAATATGGGTGTGTGGCATGGGAAGGCATAAATTCTGGGGCCTCTGCTTAGAGATAAAGACGAACACGCCTGGATCAAGGTCTCACAGTGGATATCCATACTTTTAAAAAGCCTTTTTATGATATCTAATCCTTTGCAACTCTTGAAAGCAAAAAGGGTTTGGCAAAATATAAGCTGAAAGCATAAAGTTGCCTCCATTATAGTCTTCAAAATCTACCTTCATTTTTTAATCTACCGTGCTGGGAGATATGCTTTAGTATTTTATTACTGTTAAGTGTTCAGATTTTTATTGTTAATAGGTAAGTGTAGAACTGCCGTCAAATATGGATTAGGAGTGAGCATTCATTACTTCAACAAGCCTCTCTAAAATCAGAAAATATTAGAAGCGTTTAACATCTCCAATCAAATTTTGCATCACAGGTCTTCCTGAACTTTTCTGTATGACATTAATGACCCGGAACCAAGAAGTTAAGATCTCAAAACTGAACACACAGATTTCAAGTGTCTACTAGCTCTACATCCCTTCCTCAATGAATAAACTAATTAATAAATGGAGCACAGTGCAAATTCAGTATCTTTGAGTGAGCTGTGGTCCAGGAAGGACTTTTAGTTCCAAATGGCTTTAGGTGAAGTCAATAGTCTTTTTAGACACTCCCTGACACTGAGAATTTGGTGAGAAAAGATTGACACCAACTTTGACCCACTGCATCTATTATTTGGGACATCTGGGCATAGTTTTTATACCTCAAAAAACAATTTAAGCCACTTCTGTTCATGAGCAATGATAAATACATGCCATCTCCATCTTAGTCATATTTACCTGTATTAAGAATTTTCACATTCTCTGTGACCATTTATGAACTAAAACACCTACAAAGGACTTCAAATTGATTCCCAGAGAATGCTGATTTCTACAACTTCTAGATAAATCTCTTGCCAGTACTCAGGAAAGATATGCATACATACATACATATATATATAAATCTGTTGACACTAGTTTTTGGTTGCTTTACAGAAAATGAAAATGTTACAGACATGCAGCAGATGATTTGAATCAGCTGTGTGAAACTGCTGGTGACGCCAGCTGTATGTCCCACTCCCCCAGTGGACCTTTCTGCTCCAGAGACTGAGAGACCTGATGCATTTGGGAACAACTTTGGAGTTGCTGCAGCTTTTAGACAGCACATTAAGCAAACTAAGCCACATTTCAGGTAACCTCAAAACACTACAGGTCTTCAGGGTACAAAGTCAAGGAGATGACATATAAGAGGGTCCATGGAACTTGCCTGAGCACTGAGTCCTGACTGTCTACAGCACTCAAATCATTAGCTTGGCCTCCACTTGTTTTTTTGGCTCACTCTAACTTCCATTCAGAAAATATATAGGCATAGTCCAAGAGACAGTTCACTGTAGACACATCTATGAGACTGAATAGACTTAAACTCTCTCCAATGCTACACAAGAAAGTTCTGCAGACTTCCGGGAAGAGCTGGACTAAGTACTATGTAGGATGAATGAAGATACTCTGCTCTAGCAGGTGCTAATCTTAAGCAGCGTGAACACAGGGCAGTGCAAGCTATTTAGGTTTATTTAAAGCTACAGACATACCTGCTTTCTTCCTTTTTGTTTGCTGTCAAAAATCTTATCTAAGGGATATGTCAGTACTATTTCATCTATGTCTAGCCAGCTGTTTCATGCACTCTCATATGTCTATTACTGATTGTAATTTCTTCAAAAAAAAGACGAAAAATTATACAGCAATCAGCACATTGGGATAACAATAAAAGTGAGGCTACAGCCTATGAACACTATATAATAATTAAATAATATTGTATCAGTGTGTGCTAATGAGGGACATACTGTGATCCACTTACATAAGGTGCATGTATGCACCTGAGATAGAACTTCAAAGACTAGATAAACTATGCTTTTATATCTAGAAGACCGTTAAGAATTACAGTAGTCCTAAAAATCACTTGCCAGAAAGATAAGACTTTTGAAAAAGAGAAGGTTTAAAATCTGGGCCATCACTTAAAATTCTTGCATGCCTCCAAAAGAAGCCTTGGCCTGGATGTTTTGATTTGTAAGGGCAAAAATGCAGGGCAGAAAACAGAAGCATAATAAGGTAAAGCAGTTAAATAAGTCATATTATCTTTGAAAGAAAAGGCACCCACTACAGGGTCAGAGCCTTACAGAGGGTTCTGCAAAGAAACTTGCTTATGTGCTTGATATACTTGTTCAAGGAAACTTGTTACTTCTTGAACTACAAAAACACTACTTTTAAATAATTTTTTGGTACTGATTTTTACTTCTAATGGGAAGTTATCCTGTACTATTGAACTGTATTTCTACTAAGCAGAAGATGGCAAAAGTATTATTACTATTGCATCTGGATTAAACCATAGACAGCTAACTCTGAGCACAACTCAGCATACTGTCCTAGCTGGGTTACACCTGATGAACATGCATGGTAATGTTGTCATCCCTTGAATACTTATCCTTACTAACTCAATCACATGCATGGCACAAGTATGAAAAAAAAAAAAAAGGAAACCTCAGACTTTTCTGGCATGAGGAAAAAGCCCTTACACCTATCTTTGGATTGTCATAGGAAAAAAAAACCTGAACCAGGAAAAAGTCTCACACTCAGTAGTAGCAAAGGCTGCCAATGCATCAAAAAAATCTCCCTTCATGCACTACAACTAAAAGAAAGGAACAAGGATCTTTAGGTCAACAATTTCACTCCTTCACTGCAACATGCAGCTACATCATACAAAATCTTTCATAACTCATCTTTAGTTTATGACAGGCATTTTCATGAAATCTAGCTCATGAAATGTGTCTTCAGTTTATGAAAACACGATCAAGTTGCTTGGCTCCAGCATAGCTTTGCAAGGTTAAAACTCTTTTACTTTCCAATCCAAATTATTCTTCAGCAGTCTTTACCGTTTCATTTTATGCAAATGTTGCCCTTAGGTTTACACAATTCTTCCTTCTGTTGACCTGCTGTGATATTCCATCTATCACTATTTTACTAGGATAAGGAAATCAGCTCTCTGACTTTTCTTGTATGGTAAAACAGTGAGTAAAAGAGATTGCCTTTTGGTTCTTTATTGATTTCATACGCTGATTTTACCTTTTCTGCAAGTGCATAACTAAAACTGCCAGCAGTATTCTAGACAAGTTCTAGTCACTATTTACATTGTAACATTATTGCTGCCTTATTTCAATGGAAATAACTTTTTCTTATGCAATTCTAGAATTGTGTTTTCCTTTTTCATAGCCATATATTCTATGATTTTGCACAAGAAAATTTCAGTGAAACATTGGTCTTTTTACATCCTCAGGCATTTCCAAAAGACAAATCAACAGTCTCTAGCATATATTCTCAATAACATGAACTCCATGTACTGTTAATTTATAAAATATTTATGTAACATATTACATTGTATAATATCTATATTAATGCAGATGTGAAACCCACCCAGTATTTCTTGATTGATATTTCAGTCAACTGTCCAATTATGTTCCCCAACCACAGTTAATAACAGAGCACTCCCTTTTGGAGAAGTCTATTCTCTGTGTCTTTTTCAAACCAACATCATGTATTGGAGTGATCAATCCAAGTAAGTAAGAGCCTGAGTCAAAAAATGCACATATACTTGTTAAACAGAAGGAAGATCTGAAATTTGAGAGCAGTACCATTTTTACTCTCCTTCGGAAATAAAACATGTTCTTTAGTGAGATTTCCTTATCGCTGACATTTGTCGTGACTGAATTATCCCCACTGTTCTCATTCACCCTTTTAAATCCTCATCTCACTTTAGCAAGCACCACCCTCAAAAGACTTAGTAGGTAGACTGATGTTGAGACAGTGATGAATCAGGCCTCCTGGCCATACTTATGAATCACTACACAAGTAGTCCTCCCAAAGGGCTAAGGAGCTGTATGAAATGTGTCACCGCAGGCTTGCTGTACTTTTTAATACTGTTTTCCAATAATTCATGATTCATTAAAGGAAAAAAGACATTGAACTAGAATAATGTTTGGCTTTATCCTGTGTGACCATTTCTTCAGTTGCACCACTGAAACTCCTACCATAATTGAAGCCAAGTGTGCTGCTGTGCCCTTCCTCAGCTGAGCTCATCTCAACCAGGAACTGATGACCAGCAAAAAACTTACATTCTTTCAGTGGCAATTCTTACCACATAAGGCAGAGATTAAACATTGACTTGGTAATATTGTTTCTCTTTACCAAAACAAGCTCTATTAATGCCCACAGATTTACTGGCATTTAAAAAGGTTAGATTGTGGAGTTCTACATGCCCGGAAGTAATTCAGGTAAGTGGCCAGAGCCTGGGAGAATTTATTTTTTTTAAGAGCTTTGGAAGTAAAGATGGTGGTAAAACTATATCCAAACTGTGTTGGAAACATGTAAAAAGCATAAAATGTTTGCAACATATTTAGATGTGGATTGGGATAGGTTATGACAAACAGTGCTCTTTGTACACCTATCAGAACTGAAGGATGAAAACTCGTATCTGACTAACTATTCTAAAGTGTCTTGGCTACCTTGCAGTCAGTTCTTCCTAGCAATAATCTCATGCAGAAAGAGGGCTCGTAGCTGTTACACTGCTAGATAAAGCAATTGTGGTTATGTTACCAAATGTTTCTTTCATTTGAGATAAACTAGAAAAGAAGATCATTCCCAAGCAGCAATTTTCAAAACAGATTACAAAATGAACATTTGTTATAATTTAGCTAAGGTCTTGCTTCCTCTACTCATTCCTGAAGCTCTGCCAACTCACATGTCCAGGGAAACAGATGTTTCTCTGTCTTACTTTCATGAGATGCCCATAGTTTAATTTTTCCAAGAAGGAGCCTGGAAACATGCCACTTTTTCATGAAACACAGTTTTGACAATTATTACTCTTAATGGCGTTCATAAGAAATGAAACCTATCATTGCACTTTGTATCTATAATAGGATTCATAAACTGGTCTATCTTGAATAGTTTGAAGTTCTAAAAGATGTAACACTGCTATAAATATTTTGAAAGTAAATTCCTATGAACTTTAGAAGGTAATGTCTGAAGGCTCTGATTTCTAGCAAATGGACAATGATGAAGAATTTACTAGGGAAATGTTTGAAATTGTAACATGTGAAGACTGGCTACTGGCTTACAACATGAGCACATTGGCAAGATAAACTTCACGTAGAATAGGTATTAACATTTCAGAAATGCCACAGAAGCTACAACAGAGTCAGTGAAACTCAGAGTTAACTACAAAGAATCTATTCCACTCCTCATAAAGGTTTTCTATTTTGTGTAATAATTTTCTAAATCAAAAGGTATCTGTCTTTTCAAAATAGTGACCATCCAGTAAACATCTAAGGCCAGCACATACAACTGAGATGGCCTGCACCTCAGAATTAGTCTCCCCTTTGAGATATGACTGGATCAGGCAAGGCTAGAAGGTGAGAGGATGCCTCAAATCCTCTAACAGATCTAAGAACTCCAGCAGTACTGAACCCACAGGTACAAAGCTGGTCCCATTACAATGTATGCTTTATCTAAGACAAACTGACTATTAGACTGGAGGTAGGGCAAGGACAGCTTTTGTAAAGAATACAAGAATATCAAAAAGCACATGTAACGGGGAGCTCAAGCTCACACCTCAGATAGACCAGAAAAACAGATATCCAGTGCCAAATTTTACATAACTATCTGTACAGAGGACAGGAATCCTCTACTGATGGAAGATGATATTTAGGATGAATTTCCATAAAACAGTCACTCACAGTTAAGAAAAGATTCCTCCAATCAAAAGTTATACTTGGTGAGGGTGACAATACAGCAACAGAATTTGGTTACGTCTGTCAAATAATAATCAACACCTTTGTTTTTATTCACATATTTTATCTGAGCGCTACTGCTTCCCCAGTCTATTTGCTGCCTGGATTTGCATATATTGGATTTCGCACTTCAAACTGGAATCCTTTGCAAGTTGTTCTGGTAGACATCAGCTACATAATACTCATGATGCGTGAAGACCAAGTATCTCGCATTCTTGGATGATTCAAGTGAGATCCTCATTGTGACCTCAAGATTCCTGTGGTCAAGATCATTGTCAAGACAGAGGCAAGGAACAGCATCCTTTCTCCATCCTTCTTGGACCCAACTACTAAATGAGTTCTTCAAGGGGTATCTAGGGATCCAACTGTAAATGAATGTCATAAATCAAATATGGCAAATGGCACTGTAGATCCACCTTTTAACACACGGCCTGCACGTTTAAGTATTGCAGACAGTGAAAAATGACTGTGAGCTCATTTACCACAAAACAAACAAATCAGAACTGCCAAACTGCAACAGAGGCTGTCCAAAAGAAAATTTTCTGCAGTTTCACAACAATCCTAGTTGAGGCAATATGGAAAGAATGTAAGTCTTTATTAGCCCCCTTTCAGGATTTAATCAGTAAGTCATCTAAATTTAAACAAACACAACTTCCCAGTCTATTTAAACATTCTGCTACTCTTTTCAGGAAATTAGTGAAACCTCTCAATGAAACCAGGTTAAAAAGAAAAAGGCTTCCTGTGAATTTTAGGTATGCTCAGAGATCCAGGTGGGCTGATATGCAAAAGTATCTATTTCCATGGCTAAAGGCAGAAAGCAGACTTAGGTACAGAGATGAAATTACAGAAACAAAGCTTACAAATTTAAATCTAAGAACTATAATCTCATGATTTCTGAAATTTATATTATAATCATACTATTATCAGACTATCATCCTCCTATTTAAAATGAGGAAATTCTGTGAAAACTAAAGGAAATTGTTTTCAATGAAAGGACAAGGTCATTTCTTTAGAGTGTTAAGAAAACATGAAAGGGGAAGGAAATGGAAGACAAGGATAGTAGTCCAATTCTGAAGCACTAATGCTCCGTAACACACATCTCCCAGGCAGGATAGACACCTGAGATACTCCACTTGTCAAAGGTATCAAGGTACAGTACAACCAGTTAACCACAACCCTCGGAGTCCCATTATGTAGCCAGTTTTCTATCTATTTAGTTGTCCATCCATTCGAAATGTAGTTTTCTGAATCTGTTACATGAGTATTGAGAGACACAGTGTGGAAACCTTGCCAATGTCAAGGAAAATTATGTTCACTATTCTCCCCATGTCCACAAATCCAGTAGTTTTATCATTGAAGGAAAACAGGTTGGTCAGGGATGGTTTAGCTTTTATAAATCCATGTTGACTCTTCTCAATTACCTTTTCCTTCATGTGGCCAGAAATGTGTTCCAAAAGGACTTGCTACATGGTTTTCCAAGAAACAGCAGAAAAGCTGACCAGCTTATGGTTCTCTGGATTTTGTGAACTGTTTTAAAGATAGGTGTAATATTTGCCTTTCTCCAGGCATCTGAGACTCTCATTAGACTTCATTAGCCTTTTACTACTAATGAAGTGGTAGAAGGTCTTGTTGCCCTTGATATCTCTTCCAAGTCTCATTTCCAGTTGAATGTTGGCCTTTCTGACAACATTCCTCACATGCTCAAGCAATGTTTCTAAATTCCTCCTTTCTAAACTGTTTCTATTTTCAGCTCCTGTGTACTCTCTTTTTGCATCAGAGTTTCACTATAATCTCCTTCATTAGCCAAACCAGTCTCTTGATACATCTACTTTTTTTTCCATTCTTGGACTTGGACGATGCTGTACTTAAAGGCCTGCCACCTTTCCAGAGCTCCCTTGACCTCCACATCTGCCTTCCATGGGATCCAACCAATCGGTTTCCTGAATAAGCTACAATCTGCACTCATGAAGTCTGTACTCTGGTACTTTACATCCTCACTGCCCTATTTCATGGTAATTACAGCCAAAGGTGCCATAAATTGTCATATTCAAAAACAACCCTTGCTTGCTAGTGAAGAGCAGAGCCAGCTGTGTGCCAGTTGATTCATCCTGTATCAAGAAGTCATCCCCAGCACCCTTCAGAAATAATCTTGACTGCATGATTCCCATCTTGTTGCACTTCCAGAGGATGTCAGGAAGGTTAAAGATCCCTATGAGAACTAGGGTCCAGACACTTCCACAAATTGTTTAAAGAATGCTTCTTCCTTTCCCTCACTCTGCATGGGTGGTCTTAACAAACTCTCACCATGATGTCACCCTTACTGGACTCTCTTCTCATCCTGTCCTGCAAGTTATCAACCAGAATATCATCCATCCCACTGAAGAGCCCCACACATCTGAGCTGCTCCTTCACAGAGCAGGCAACACTCCCTCCTTGTTTTCTCTGCCTGTCTTTCCTGAGGAACTTGTATCTGTCCATTGCAGCACTTCTGTCAGGCAGTGCAGGCTGTCCCACCAAACCTCATTCATTCCTGTGATGTCATAGTCTCGTGAGTGCATGTAATTTCTACTGATAGTTTCCCAAGCTGTATATGTTTGTGTACATATTTACTGGAGGTGGGTGCTCCTATCTTATGTCTTGTTCTCTTCAGCCTGCATCCTTTTCTTTTGATCTCATTCATCCACCACCCCACTTAAATGTGAGTTGTAATCTCCCTCCCACACCATTCCTAAAGAACTCTTTTCATGCCTTCTTTTACAGCTAACACTGCAGATACATCCAGCTCTTAAATTAAGAAGCCTACTTATGTGTATACCCTAATGTAAATCTGAAATCCTAATTAAGCTGCTATTAGTGAAGCTCTTGACATTTGTGATACCCTCAACATCACATATTCATAACACAAGACTGATTAAAAATAAGCATAAAGTTCAAGATCATAACCAGGATGCCTCTAATTCTTTCAGCTAAACTACAGAGTGTTATTCTACACTCAGAAATTAAATAACTTTGCATGTGTTTTCCGCAGAAGTATTAATTTAAATCTATAGTCAGATACTCTTGTTACACTAAAAACTGTCATAACAGTTCCTATTTTTGGAAAGTTGTACCAGAGTGTTTGTGTGCTGAATTCTACAAATATCAGTCATTCAGACCTTCCTAAAAAAAAATTATCTAAACCAAGAAAAATCAGAAACAAACACTGTAAATTGACTGATTTAAAATGAAAATGCAATTTATTAAAGTGATGGGAATGTAGATTTTTTTAAAAAGTACAACTAAACTGAAATATTTTATTTCAGAACATTTCTAATATAGTCAAAGATCAGAAAGGCACTTGAATTATTTCAAGCAGAAATAACAAAAGTTAGGTACTGAGAAAAATCACCTTATAACATCCATATATTAAAATAGATAGGCATCTAACTGAAGATATTAAAAGCATCTTCTACATTACATCTAAACCTCTTCCTCCACACTCAAAGAAAAAAAGCTTTCTCAAAATTGTTGATTTATTATCCAGGTCTCTCAAAATCTTACCCAGAAAGTCCTTCAAAATATTCTTAGTCTTCCTTTTGCTTTTAATAATTTAAAATTCAATCATTATTGCACAGCGATTATATGCAATTTTACATCCCATTAACCCTGCTTTGTTTTAATTATGAAGATCCTTTGTTAGATTCCTTTAAATGATCCAGTTTATAATTTCAGGTTATCCTAGGGAGCACTTTAATTCAGCTGCACATTCATCAACTGTTTATGTCCTGTTAATTGTTGACAACTGCACAATTGCATTCTCTAGCTATGATTGATGAATTGCATTCACAAGTTTAGCTATTAAGGAGAATAAATATTTATAACAATTTCCAGTTAAAGGATTGTTATCTTTATGCCCAAAAGGGTAAATTAAAAACAAATGGGCTGATTGCAAAGAATAGCATTCTACTAATGCACACACACTTGTTTTAAAACACCTTTCTGACAAAAGTATTTGGAGGAACACGTGTCTAAGGGCAGTTCGAGTAGACATTCTTTTGACTGGATTTAAGAAGCAGTTTTTAAAAACAAAGTTGTTTTGAAAAGTTATATTTAAAGGTGAGTAGAGGGTCCACTGATATCTTATCTGACCACTAAAAATATGCAGATGTATTATTTGTTCAGAATGAACATTTTATCAATAGCGAGCATGCAATATCTGAACTCACTAGCCCAGCTGAGAAAAAAAAAAGGTCAAAATGGGATTGCATATTACTATCCAAGAACAAAAGCTTACTATAATTATTCAGTCAATTACCATGTAAAATTTATTTTATAATGTGCAGTACATGACCCCCTCAGGTGAGCCCTATTATAGTGTAAACTCGTATTGCCACTTTAAGGCAAGAAGAACTTTCAGTGAAAGGAAGCATTTCCAACTGCTATACTGTGGTGCAACTTCAGTGTGCACAGGGAGCCTAAGAGAATTTACAGTAACGAAAAATTGGGTAATAAGCCACATACTCCTGTCTTCCAGATACTCATGTTCCTACATTCCTATACTCTTATGTTTTCTAAACTTCAATGCATGATTTAACCATTGAAATATCAGATAGACAAAAAATATTCCATAATAAAGATAAGATTTGATACTTTGATAGTAACATACCATTGCTGCAAAGAAAATAAATGACATGTAAAATGACAACATCTCTTCAACAGGCATATATCTATATTTTTTTTCAGTTGCACATATCAAGACATCTAGATTCAAATGGATTTAATGTACTGATCAATAAGAGTCACACACATTACTCAAGTGGCTCCATTTGTCTTTGGCATTCCACTACCAGGAAGGCCAAAGAGTCTCCTTCTGCTGCCCAGCTTGCTGGCTGGAGTACTGACAAACATTGCACAGAGAAGAGGATAGATACAGCATCAAAATTACTTGAGGACTGATAAAAAAATATCCTAACAATTTGCAAAAGAAAGCCGCACTTATACACATAATGTCCTGTGTGTTTTACAGGTCTCAAATTGGATCAGGAATTCTAGATAAAATAATTCCTCATGAAATTATAGTATAGAGAAGTGCATCTGTACAATGAATGCTGTGCTCCTAAAACAGATGGAACAGCAGATGGGTTTACAGATTGGGCTCCCTGGACTGTCTGGGTAAAACAACCTTGCTGCTCTGAAAAATGGTGATTCAATTCTCATATAAACCCAAACCCATATACAGTTCATAGGAACAATATTTCCTTCTGTCAATAAAAAAAATTTTCAGAACTTACGCATTTCCAAATTAAATATTTACTATATAAGATGTATATACAATAAGTATTTTAATTAAAATGGCCTTTTCACAGTCTTTTTGGAACAGATGGTGAGGAAGTACTATCACCCAATGGAATAAATGCATAATAACTATATGTTCAAAAGCTTTAAAATTAATTACCTTCCTTCATTGATGAGCTCAATAAATGCAAGTCCTGCATTCTTCTGAATAGAATTTTGCCATTCCTAAGAAAACAAAATATAATATGATCAAAACCGAAGAATTTTAAACTACATTTCTGAAAATGACCCTTATGACTTCCTAACGAGCTTGAATTTAGGCTGAACTTCTTAATTTAATGCTTTTCTTTTTTATTCCTGATCATTTAAAACTGTAATTCATTCTGATTTCCAAATATATTTAAGTAGTCATGTTTCCTTTCCCCCCTTAAGCAAGTTTTAGTTTCCTTGTCTAGAGAACATGAAAACACATCTTGCTTCTCCAATTCATACAGTTGCCTGATTAATTTACTGAGTGCAATAAAGTATGTCAGCAGTAGTTGCTTCACGTTGATTTACATCTTGTACATTTTATCATATAGGGTGTGCAATAATCAGTGTACCATCCATCGTTTCTTGAGTTCAATCTTTGTTTCTTCCCATTATAAGTGAAAACAAAACCAATCGCTTAATAAGTTTTAAAAATTCTTTCACTATTAACAAGGATTTCCAAGATAAATTTTGAAAACTGATTTAAACCACATAATAGATATTAAAAAAATAACAATTTTGACTTCATGTGCCACTAAGTTAAAAAGAAAATTCACAATGCATCACAAACAACGTTTTGCAATACAACCCGCTGCCTCTATGACACCAACAGACTTGATATTTGAGATGAAAAAGGGTCAAGATATCTCTCTAGTAAGGAGTACTTTCTTTTGGGATAATTCCTTGCAACTTTTCTTTAAGAGTAGTAAACATTTCCTTTTCATCATACAGAAAAGAATAGAAAAATACATTAGCTGGATTACAGTACAGAGAAATTTTCTAGTCTGAGACAAAAATGGGCACAGTTACAGAACTATTCTGCTATACATTTTGTTTCTTCCAGGACTGAAAAATCAGGCAGAAATTCCCAATGATTGTTTCCTGATATGGGCAAAACAAAAAGACAGCTTTGCACAGATTTCTCAAAGAATAGTTGTGAAAACTAGCCATTAATTAGCAAGGTGCTTCTTACAGATACTATGAAAATTCACAGATTTGACCAAGTCATGCATCTTAAAAAAACCCCAAAACAACCCAGCAACAATAATCTTGTACTCATGATTGATTTTATAAGAGACAAGCTACTAAAATACCCAAATAATAAACCCAAATAATTTAACCCATTATGGAGCAGGTAGGTTTTGATTAGGGAAGATAAAGGTGTGAATGCTGATACTCCATCTTGTGGACTAGAAAACCATTGTAAAAAAACCTTTCTTCACCATTGTTGATTTTGTTCTTTTGCAAATCCAATAACTTAAGCAAGACTAATGATCTAAATTTTGGAAGCAATTAAAATCACCCTGGTATAGTGTAAAGTCACTCTGAGAAACTAAGAAGGAAAGGATTCAATTGCCTAAGCATAGGCATCTAGTACCATTTAAAGAAACAATAGTCTGAGTTATAGATAGTATTTGAGGTGTAGCACTATATATATATATATATAT
>NW_010206527.1:0-14262 GCF_000695765.1 Mesitornis unicolor
ATTCTGTGATTCTGTGATTCTGTGAAGGTTGCCCTCAATTATGAGGACAAAACTGAAGGGATCTGGGAAAGGAGATGAAATGGGCACCTCAGAAGGCAATCCTGAGCAAGGCTTAGAGACTAGGGGTAGAAGAGCCTCTGCTGTGCACCCTGGCTTGGCTCCATCAAGGCCAAGACAGCGGTGCTGGCCCCAGGAGGCTGATCCAAGTTCAGCAGCTCCCAGATGTGCTGGGTGCTCCAGGATCCCCTGAACTCATCGTGGGTGACCATGATGCTGAGTGAGAATGGACAAGGTCCCCATGCTGTGGACAGCACCCAAGGGATGGAGCTGCCAGAGGAGAACCTGCTCTGAAGTCAGATGCCAGCAAGGGGAGCTGTGCAGAGCAAGATGGCAGGTCATGGTAGTCAGTGAGGTTCACCAGGAGCAGGATTTGAAGAGATCAAGTAAGGTGCAAAAAATGAGGGCCCAAATGGACAGGGAGCATGGAGAGCCTCCAAGGGCACCTGCAGCGAAGGTCAGTCTGGTCAAGCAGCTTTAGCAAAGGAAAGCTGTGTCTAGGAAAGACAAGACTGGAAGTTAATGACACCCAGCAGGGATGGTTCAGCCCCTCCAGATTTGTTCCTCAGCTGCCTGTAGGTTGACACAGGCATGGGAGGAGCATTAGCAAAAGATGGGACAGGTGGCAGCAGGGGGCAATAGCTGCTGGGAGCAAAGCAACCCTGGAGTCAGGTCAGGGCTGACCTTGCCTATGGCAGAGGTATTTCTGTGTCCTGAGGAGGTTAACCGGAGGGGATGACACCTCTCCTACACTGTAATGCTGCGCATTCCCCTCTTTCCAAGCTGTGAGCTGGTTTCTGAGCAGAGATTTCATCCTTGCATGCCCTAAGACCCCTGTAACCCAGCCCTGCACCCCTCTCAGGTGCCACGTGAGGAGCCTCGGGGAACTGGGTCTCTCAGCAAAGAGCTTACGGTCTTGTAAGGACATAGACGGGGAATGGCAATCGTGCTTCTCTGTGGAAGGAAATGAGGGTGTGATTTCCAATGGCCTGCATAATCAATATCCCTATTAGCAGTCTTCCAGAATAAATTGCATTTAAACTAACACGGGCTGGGGAGCTATCCATGAGCTGTCAGGAGAGAGAGAAGCTGAAGGCATATATTTATTCATACTGCATATGCTGAGAGCTGGATATTCTTTACAGCTGGGCATATGTGGGTGAAGTGCTCAGTAATATTTTTTCTTCAGTTTCTCTGCTAATACTTGTCAAATACCCTTAATTTTGAGCACACATGGAGCTTTTCAAACTTACTGGAGGGGGCTGGTGACTATCCCAGTAAAAAATCTGGTGAAGGGAAAAAACCTTTCCCTTTCAGATGCGTTAATTCTTAAAGTTTTGTAGAGCATCAGCAATTTAAATTGTCCTGGTGACCTCCCACCACACACACCAGTACAGGAATGGCACATCCAGCATCCGTTACAAAGCAAACATCTCACTTTCAATTACTTGGAAGAAGTTCAAAAATTCACTATTGTTTCTGCCTGGCTCAGCTGCTCTGTGACTTCAGTGGAGCTTTTGTTCATGCCTGGGCCAACCTGCAAGTTCCCAACAGTGGCTGTGAAATGCATCATTGTAGCCCATGAGATGCTGCTCCAACCATGGACACCCCAGTGCTCCCCAGTCTCTCTTCCTCCTCTCCAGGGTGACTGAAGATCTCAGCCCCGGGTCACCACCAAGCAAAGAGGTGGAAATAAATTTGGTTTAGAGTCAGGATGATGGGGCTGAAAGACACAGAGCTCCTTCTGCTCTCCACTGCTGCTCCTTCATGATAGACCAAGCGATGATGAGATCCATCTCATTTAACTTAAGGCACGTACAGTGTGGGTGTCTGTGCCTGAGCAATGCTTTTACAGGCAGTGGAGAGAGGAGGACACTTGTAGGGCACAGCTAAGCTCAGCCTAAAATGGATCATCTGAAATGAGTCGTGCCTCTTTTTCTCCTTGACTGCAAAAGGAGTCTCTGCAATCAGCTCTTGGGTAGATGTTCACGCTGTGGATGGTTATGTGCGGTCAGATCAGTTCCGCTTTGGCTCCAACTCCTCCTTTCACATCCTCCTGGCTGGACAAGAAACCCAAATAGTAAATTCAGGTAAGAAAGCGCTAAATGTGGCACAGGACAAAAGCTGCCTGCTGGAAGGCAGTGGAAGTGGAAATAGAAAATTATTTTTTATAGCATGGTCTGAGCAAGCAATTTTGAAAAATAATAACGTATGTACCAGATGATTTCAGGAGATATTGAACAGCCTAGAAGAGCGTAGCTCAGAAGAAATGATGAGCGAGGCAGCATAGCAGATTTGCTTTCAAGCCAAGGTAAAAGATGTGCATTTCCAATCTGAGCTAGCATTTCAGGATGAAGCATTTCCCCTCGTTGCTGCCACCAGACTGTGCAGTCCAAATACTAGGTTGATAGTGAATGAGAGATGCCAGATTTGATTGTCTGAGCTACATTATTCAGCTCATAGAAAATTGTTTTCTATTCCGTTTCCCTTTCCTTTTCAGCCACAAGCAAATGCAGCTTAGACAAAAGATCTCAACTTTCAGCCAAAAGGCTCTTCCTTCAGCACGGCACAGCCATGAATGAGGCTCCTGGACTCAGGGATATTGCACATAATGACCAAAATGCATCTTAAGCTGTCACCATCTCACTGGGAAACTGCTTCTTTTCCCTTTACCTTGGTGCAGTTAACGAAAAGCAGCAGCTGGCCATGGCTGCATGGTGTCAGGTTGGACCAGTTTGCCCACAGTGATGCATCTGGGCTGGTTATTTTAGGGCAGTCCATGTGTGCTCGCATGGACAGGGCTTTCAGCATCACAACCAAATGGCACTGAGCAAAGCAAAGAAGGAGCTGGGTCTGGCACCACGATGCTATCAGCAGAGGTTGCTGGGGGTGATTTGCTCCACTGCCTGCAGCACACAAGGGAAAGGAGACATCTGTGACCATGCAGAAGGGGCAGGAGGCTCGGGACAGGCAGCACGGGGATGCGAGGGGACCACCCTGCCCTTCCCAAGGGAGACCTGGGTGCTCCCCTGCCCTGCCCACCCCACCTCGCCCTCTACAATCCCCAACCATTCCCCCTGCCTTTGCTCAGGAGGGTGTTTTTTAGGCCTACTTTCTTTGGAAATTATGCAAAATGCTGTCCCCAAGTGATAGAGCAAATCTCCATGCCCCAGCCTTCGCCGAATTTCCAGTATGCGTCTTGTTGGTCCTTTCTGTCTTTGTTTTGGGGAAGTGCCTACTCATGAGGAAGCTTTGGGCGATCTGATGTCGAAATGGATTTGTCTCTCTCCTTGGTGGTTTATTTCCCCGAATTCCCCTCCTGCCCCAGGGATGCACTCACTTGCTGACCCGCCCGGAGAAGGAGCGAGGCAGGCACAGCTCCGCTGCCAGCACAGAAACGCTGCCTGTGGCAGTCATGTCGGCTGCAATACGGGATGTCATCGGGAAAACCATCAGCTTTTCTAATTTTCAGGACAGAGGAGAAGGCTCTTAGCTTATAATTGGGTCATGCTTTAAAAAAAAAAAACCCGCATTACCTCATCGCAAGCAACAAGACATGTGCTCCTTCTCCCCTTACATTCCTCTCCCCACCTCTCCCAGAGAAGCAATCCTTTCGGATGAGAGGCTGTTAATACAGATAGGATGTATTTTATTTTCCCATCTATTTGCTCTCAGAGCTGGCTCATCATCATTATGTTTGAACAAAAATTCTTCTGTTATTACCTTTGCTGGGAAAATGCCCATATTTGGGGACAAAACAACACAAATCTAAACCAACCCTGGGAGGAAGCTTCAGTCTCTGTCATGACTTTGAAGATGATGCTGTCTTAGTAGCAGATCCAACCAGATGCCTAGAGGTAGAGCCAACAAAGTGTGCCAACTCTGGAAGGTGTTTATCTTTGGGAAAATTGATTAATAGTATAGAAATCAGTTTAATGATTCATCCCTATTTTTGGAGAGGAGTGTCCTCTCTACTGTGCTGCCTGTCTCTGGTGTTCCTGTTAGCTAAACAAGAATAATTAATAATAATACCCCCTCTGCAAGCAGACAGCAGGCTAGCAGTGTCACAGAATCACGGAATCACAGAACGTTAGGGATTGGAAGGGACCTCAAAAGCTCATCCAGTCCAATCCCCCTGCCGGAGCAGGAACACCCAGATGAGGTTACACAGGAAGGCGTCCAGGCGGGTTTTGAATGTCTGCAGAGAAGGAGACTCCACAACCTCTCTGGGCAGCCTGTTCAGTGCTCTGTCACCCTCATTGAGAAGAAGTTTCTTCTCAAATTTAAGTGGAACCTCCTGTGTTCCAGCTTGTGCCCGTTACCCCTTGTCCTATCATTGTTTGTCACTGAGAAGAGCCTGGCTCCATCCTCATGACACTCACCCTTTAAATATTTATAAACATGAATGAGGTCTCCCCTCAGTCTCCTCTTCTGCAAACTAAAGAGACCCAGCTCCCTCAGCCGTTCCTCATAAGGGAACTCCCTTAATCATCTTTGTAGCCCTACGCTGGACTCTCTCCAGCAGTTCCCTGTCCTTCTTGAACTGAGGGGCCCAGAACTGGACACAGTATTCCAGATGCGGTCTCACCAGGGCAGAGTAGAGGGGGAGGAGAACCTCTCTCGACCAGTGTAGCCTGGCCCCCGTCATATCTGCCTTCAGGAGCTACCAAGCCCTTCACCCCCTGGAATAACATGGCACAAGGCACGTTTTGGGATCAAAAGGCTGCCAAACTGCAGAGGTACCTCATGGCTGGGTGTATAACCCTGTGGTTACAGTGGAGGATGGAGGAATGAAGGGCGGTTGGCACAGGAGGTGCGGCGGTGACTAAATGTGACCTGACGAGATTGTGAACGGGCCAGCAGCTCTCGGCTCATCCCTGCCCTCCCGCTTTGGCAGCCCAGACAGTGTTAGAGAGTTCGACTTGTCAGAGTGGATCTTATAATGTCTCTAAGTTACACTTGTCTCCTGGAAAAGAGATGAATTAAAGAGATTTGCCTTTGCCCTTTCTAAGAATAAAAAAAATAAACCAGCCAAGTCATTTACACTTCATTTCCCCTCCTCAATTTGAAGCCGGGATAAGCATTTCGTGCGTAGAGTTGTGCTGACCCACATGGTGATGTGGTCAATGCTGTTTGTCATTGCTCCCCCAATCTCTCTGTTGTTTATTGAAGGAGACGACCTCGGTCAATGCTGTTTATCATCACTCCCCCAATCTCTCTGATGTTTATTGAAGGAGACCACCTCTGCATCCGTGCATGAGCGCCGCAAAGCAGCCAGGACATTGCATGGGACGAGACTGCAGCTGCTGAGCAGCTCAAAGGCAAAAACATTGAGGGTTTTGGCTGTGGCATTGGGCGTCTCTCTGTTACTAGAAAGAGGGGTTTTTGGATTAATTTAGTTCTCTCTTTTGAGGATGTTTCAGCCTAATGAGAATACCTTTCCACTTAGACTCTGCCTTCACTCCTTCTCCATCCCTGTCACTAGTGGGCAAGGGATGAACAAATCCATTTCTTGAAGTTCAATTCAGGTTTATCTCCTGTATTTCTTTTTTTTTTTCTTAATCTTTTGAGCAACCAGAGAGTTTATACAAATAAGCTGTATGTACCAACATGCTTTAAAGAGGAGGAAGCATCACCTTTGCTCCTGGCCTGGTCCATCTCAGCAGACTGGGCGCCCATTTCTGATACCTTCTTGCTCTGCTCCTTCCTTTTGCTCCTCTCATGGGCAGAGCCAAACTGGGACCATGGGTAGCAGCTGAGATATAACCCTCAGTGACTCCACTGGCCTTTCTCCCCACACCCATTTCCCATTCACTCACCTCCTGCCACCCCTTCAACAACCACAGCTTCATTAGTACAGATATCTGCATGCTCCAGCACAGCTTTGGGTCTAGGTTTTGGGAGCAGGGGGTGAGATCTGTCCCTGGCAGAACACAACATATCCCTGAAGATGAGGACCGCAGAGCCAAATTTTTCCAGGAACCAGGGTGGTAATTTTTACATGTGCCCAGGATTTTCTCGAATTATTCATCCAATGTCTCAGCATTACAGAGACTGATGGTCAGGCAAATCGGGTATGACTCAGACCTTGTCACAAGCATTTTGCACAGCTCTGGCTCTTGGGCTTTAGTGAATGGCTTTAAAGCTGTCCCTTCCCTGAAAAACACTATGGAGGCAGATAGCATGAATTATTATTTATTTTCACTATGTGGACAGTTGATCAGTGACAGATGTTTCTAATTGCATTAAGCAAGTGGAAATAATGAGAATTAGATAGCAGAATCTCCAGGAATTTACATTTAGATTGAGTTACAATTTGCTATTAAAAAAGCAAATTCAATGTAGACACATTGGTTCTTCAGCAGAAATGGGAGCCAGTTATTTTTAATTATTATTTGATTATTTTAAAATGAGCTGTGTTACTGTACTTAAAAATATTTCACTCAAGGGGATGATTTTATATGTGCACTTTATGTCTCCTGAAAAAGACATGGGACAATGAAACTGTTCATCAGCAAACATCTCCTCCACATCGCCATTAGGGTCACATTGAAAAGCAAAGGAAAGACAGGGGAGTCAGGGCTGCCACAACTCTATCTTGTGCAAAATTCGGTCAATGCCGGGATGGCGGTGACCAAACCAGGCTCACCCAAACTGTCTGCATCCCTGACAAATTGAATTAAGTTGCACTGATGGAGCCTCGCCTTGGGCACCACGCTACGCTGAGCTTGGCAGGGATTTCAGGTTGATCGTCTCCACGCTGTGCATTGTGCGTAGCTGATGTAAAGTCAATCCGGGCAGATTTGGGTGCAGAGGTGGGTGCAGAGGCTGGAGTAGGGTGAGGGTACAAGCAGGGCTTCGGCATCTGCTGCCTCCAAATGACACATATATGACACTTGTCCTCCAGTTCATGCCAAGAGGAAATGAGCTGTGGTTCAAATCACTGGAGATTTTCCTTCTAGGACTCTCCTGGAGCTTTTTTGGTTTGTTGTTCGTTTTTTTTAATTTTATCTCCTAGATTTCAAATTCAGCTTCAGACACAGAAATGTGTGAGTCCCCTGTCAGCAGAGAGGGGATTTCTGTGCAGTCCAGATTACTGTATGTCTCTGTTAAGTGCAGAATCCAAGCTATAATATTCTTTTAACTAACTAGCTGGCTCAGCTTTTAATTTTTTTTTCCTTTTGCCTAATGAGAGCCTTATCCAGAACTCCTTGAAGTCAGAGAGTCTGTCTATCAGCTTCAGTAGGCTTTGGATCAGATTTCAAATCACTGATTCATTATTAATTACACATCTGGGACTCCCTTTTCAAAGAGTTCATTGTTAAATAAATTCACTTTTAGACATTACAGACTTGGCATTCTTGTGCATTTAATAAAAGTCTGGCAAACCAGCAAAAAGCCATAGGCCAACTTCTCTTCTGGTATTGATGGATGAATCTCTGCTGAACAGCAGCGGTTTACACTAGAAGGATATAACGTATCTCCTTGCTCTCATATAACCACTTTCTGTCTGAAACTAAGTCTGTGTTTGAAAATTTTTGCCTTTTATGTGATTTCTCCTCGCTTTTTCTTAACTTTTCCCTACCAGCACGAGTTCCTTTGCAGATTCAGGCACTGCGGGGTGTAGTACCTTTCCCACCTGTTTTCCTTTCTCTTCAAAACAATATTGGCATGTTCTTCCTAGGACAAACTGCAGCCACATCTCCAGGGCCCTCTGGAAGAGCAGACGGACAGGTTAATGTCTTCCTGATTCCTATAGCAAGTGGAATGGAAAATGTCTTTCCAAAGGGATATGGTCTTTCCTGTAGTCCTTAATAATCTATTTCAAGTCCAGACATTGAAGTGACCAAGGAGCTGGTCTGGAAGCTCCATTTACACAGAGGGATAGTGGTTTTGGGCGGCTTACGTAGAAATTAAGATTTTCCTACTGAAGTCCTGTCCCAGCAGGACATACTACAGTGTAATTTGATGGCACGGGGTATTCCCCACTTTGCAACTGAAGGCCCAGGGACCAGCAACCCATATGGGTCTTTGCTCCTGTGCTGCAAGGATCTCCAGTTCAGCCCATCCTTTGCTTCTGCGGGGCTACCTGGACACTTTGGGAAGCAGAAATAGGGAAGTCCTTTTGTCTTCTCCCAATGCCAAACCAGAGTTTAAACTGGTTGAATGATCCCGGTTAATACCAATGTCCAAACAGATTGTGGAGAAAGATTCAGATGACAGCTACCTCGTTTCCAAAGCTTTCACTTAATCTACAACAGTTCACGTTATCTGGAAAGGAAAATCAATAGAAACGCAGTTCCCACCATTTAAATGATGAAGCTCTGAATGTTTATCAGCGGCAGACATCCGCTGAGTCCATGGCATGCTTTCAATGTGAGGGTGATAAAAATCACCACACAGCCGTGGAAGGGACGATAAAGCAAGTGCGACACTGCGACACTGGGACACTCAAACCCCTCAGTAGTCAAAGCTGATTTCCCGCTGCAAGTCACATCTCCCATTTGATCACAGAGAAGGACAAAACCTTCTTCTGCCCGAATTCTCCTTTCAAAGATTTTCAGAAATCACATTAAATACAATTATTCTCTTCACCCTCACCTATGAAGTGCAAGTTTTTCCAAAACTGCAGCCCTTCAGCATTAGAAAGAGTAAAGGCATTTACTCCTTGGGAAGGAGCAAGTTTTGGGGTGGGTCCACAACCACTTGGTAGGACACCAGAAAGAGAGAGATCTGTCACACAGACAGGCAGCCACTTTGCTGTCCAAGAGGGTAGTGTGGTCTCAACACCAGTCACGGTGGAGGACATCGGTCCCTGGGTCTGCTCACAGAGATATGCTTGGGTTGGTGCCACTTATGCAAGGAGAAAGCATTGGCTGCAGCGTAGAGTTTGGGTCAATGTCACACCAAGCCATCTTCCATCTTCCTAGCAGTGCTGAGCAAGCTTTTAGATATTTTGAGGCACAAAGAGCTGTGCTGTCCTTGTGTTAAAGCTGACTGTGCATTTTGGAAGCATATCTCAGACCCAATAACTCCAGCTGGGTCAGCCCCTGACTAGCAGCTCCCTGTGATGAGCCACTGCATGGCTCACTTGGTCTGCTTTTGGCTCCTCTGGAGTGTTCTTGAACAGAAATTGCCCCAGATCCCATTTCTGGGACACCAAACCTGTGGGCCTATACATGAAATTTCAGTTCAGAAACAGGACCACCTGAGGAAGTCAGTCCCAGTCCCAAACCAGTGGGTAAAGACCACTAGGGCCAGTTACTAACCCTGTTCCCAACCTTCACTCTGCAAAAAGAAAATGAGGCAGCCAAGGATTCTCTCTACCTGAAACGAAAGTTAATGGGGAGAGAAGCTGGCATGACCATTTCTGACCATTGCCCCTTCCTTCGGGCTTAGAGGCACCCATGCCTTCAAGTGTGGGAAGCGGTGGAGCTGGCTTCAGCATCCCTCCCTCAGTACCTTCCTTCAGCCAGTCTCGTGCACTCATCCTCCCCTTCCCTCTTCCCACAGGCCTTACACCAGCCACGGGCCATGGATTGCTCCTTTTCAAAACCAGCCTGCCTTTGTTTGCTTTCTGCCCCTCCTGCTTGGACAAATCTTGCCCAGTTTTCCATAAAGTCTCAAGCTTCTCCTTCCACGGTTCATTACATTTATTGGCTAATTCTACTATCGCCCCAGTGCTCGGGTCATCACCCACATTTGTATGCGTTTACATTTTCCAATTATTTCCTTAGTAGCTGTTTATCACTAACAGTTTTTATGCTGCCTGAGTTCTCTCCTAATCGCTCTGTCTTATTTCTTCTTTATTCTGTCATTGCAGAAAAAAAAGATTCTTTGTTTTTTAATAAAAGACACTCACTCTCCCATCCGGTCATTCATTTCACCCTCCTCCTTTTCAATAGACCTGGTTTATCACCAGCACTTCTTTTTACAAATATCAGGGGAAAAAAGCCTTTCTTATCCCCCCATTAATTCCTATGGTGAGCAAGTATTATTTTGCTTTCTTTTCTTTAGAGCTGTGGCCAATTATCAGCACTCTCCATTGCCGCCTCCTTTATTTATGGGAGTTGCTGTATGACGATGGTGAGCCTGAAGTCAGGGAAGGAAGCTCAACATCCTCGTCCCCTTCTCATCCACCAGCAGATTGTGCCTTCAAGGGCATTTGGAGCAGAGCTGTTTGGAGAGGGGCACGATAGGATACATTTGGGTTGCAGAACCAGTATAGTTTAGGTGCTTCAGCTGCACTGAGGTTTAGCATTCCTTGTGTTAGCTCAGCAGATATCACAGGAGAAATAACCAAACATCTAGAAATGGAGGCAGGACTTGCCTGTGACCAGGGTTTCTCCATTGCAGCTCAATCTGCTCCTTTAAGTGCCCTGTCCCTGTCCCTCTGCTGTTGGCCTGGGTGACTGGGATGTGGTAACCGCCGAGAGTGATGGAGGGGACCAGCCCAGAGGACCCAGGCAGTTTCCTTGCCGTGTCCTAAGGCATGCTGAACACCAAAACCTTTGCTTCTTAGGGACACACACAGTCAGTTGGTTGGCTCTATATATAGGATTTGAATGTATGGACTCATTAGGGAAGACTGCAGATAGTGCTTAACATGAGTAGCTGAAGGCAGGGGGAGTTTCTATCCTTTTGTAGATGACAAGTTGTTAACTTTCTCCATTTCCTGTGAAACAATAATGGTTTTATCACAAGCCTAATCCTTGGTAATATTCAGTGCCTTCTGCTAGGTTAAGAAAAAAAGACACACTTAGGGTGCTCACCAAGAGTGTTGGGGACCCTCTCTCTTGCAGGACAAGGTGTGTTAGACCCTGTTCCATGGCCCATGACCCACAGCCAGGTCCTAGCCATCACTCTGGTGCTGTGAGCCACCCTCACACAAAGGAGATTAGACACCAGACTATCAGTGGGCAAGTAAGGGGAGTAGCACTGATTTACTGTGTCCTGGGAGCTGGACCTATGCAATGAATCATTCTTTTATCCAGGTTCAAGGTTAAAGAAGTTTGCTTCGCTATCTCATTTCTTCTGGTCTCTGACCGCTCGGCTCCCTGTAGGATGTGAGCTTTGCTACCGGGCATTAAGCAATGCAACCAACATCTGGCAAGTGAGGTTCGGCCGCTCTCTCCTGACCTTCCCAGGGGAAGAACTGTCTGTCTGATGTGTATTATTTTCATAGCACACTTTACACTGGAGTGTGTTAAGCCAGAAGCTTCAAAACATTGTGGTATGTTCTTAATATAGAAACTGTATATGTACCCAATAATTAAACTGATGAGAGCATCCAGGAAGACCAATATGCTTCAACTCCAAGCTTTTTAGGGGAGGGAGATTCTAATATTGCTGTATGTATGAAGACTCTAACAGTGGAGTCAGCTCTTTTGGTTACATCCCTAGGCATAAGAGCAGATAAAGAAAATGAATGCGGAAAAGCCTATGCACCCATTACACTTCCGAAGGCATCCCCTTTCCCAGTCTGAGCACATGAGGATGTAGCTTTCACAGAATCACAGAATCTTAGTTTCCCTGCACTCACAAATAGTGTGTGGGATAAAACAGGAAGATCTAACTCTATGCATTAGACCTTAGCACATTTATTGTTTTTATTTACATTTATTGCCATTAGATTTTCTAAACTGAGGTAGCTTGTCATGATTCATAAGAAGGTCATGCAGATTTTGCATGGGGTTTTTCTATAAATTATTTTAATGTGGTTAGAAAAGGTGCTACAAAAATAAGCATTCACTTAGCTTATTAAATACTTTCAGCAGTGAAGAAGTGACTTTGAGTCAGGATGGAAAAAAACATCCTTGTTCAGGAGAGATTTTTAAAAAGCAAATAGAACATAAGAATGCAGCTAAGCTAGTATGTCTTGGGAAATTATTTTTCCTTTTCCGCATCAGCAATAAGAGATCAAGAGCATTTCCAAGCACCAATTTCTGTAGGCTGGATGAAGTGAGATGGACATTTCTACAGTTGATTTGAAACTGGATGAACTAGAGCGCTTCGGAGGTTTACAGTCGAAAAGATAAATGGATTGTGTGAGCTGTCCAATTTCATTATGTGCCTTAGCCAAACTCTTTCTTTAATGTTTGATAGAATTATGATCAAATATTTCAAAATAAAAATGCTGACCTCTGTAGAATTTCTCGTTGACCTTGTCAAGGTAACTTTAATGCTTAAAAAGAATACCAACAACCTCTCAGTGATATAAAACTTCAACAGATGCTACCAAATCAAAATATATATAGAAGGCAGCTGGTTATTCACACTGGCCGAGCTCTTATCAAACCTTTTGTCGGCTGAGTGTGAAATGGATTCCTGCCATAGAAAGTTGGCTCTGAAGCTCGCTTCATGTTCAAAGTTTGATTTGCCACATGTGATACAGTTGGATGACTTAAAACACAATTTACTTTCTTGCAGCAGTTGACTACCCTTTTTCAAAATGATACAGATATCCAGAAACTGAAAGGCAAGTACACATGAAGACCCAAAATACTTTAAGCCAAACATTTATGATACAGATTATCTGCATAAATTTGTCATGTTGAAAGAGCTTGCTTAAACTAGGCCATATAACTTTCAATCCAGTGCTGCAAAGAATACCGTATCTGTGTCTTTTTTTACTTTGCATTAAGACAAGGGTTTGAACCAGAGCCCTGTACACAAACCCTCTTAACTTCACAGCATGTGCAATTTGCATTCTGAGCTGCTTTGGTTTGTATTAATTTAGCAGCCATCTCCAATTGAAGAGCTCCATCTAATCTGGTTGCCGTATCCATCACTGCTGTATGTCATGTGCAAAGAAAGGTGAAAAATCTTTTGCAGACTCCAGCTCTGTGATATAAGCATGAGGTATGCTTAGTCTCACTAATATCTTGCTTGCTTAAATTGATTACAGATAACTGCAATGAAATCCAAAATTCAGCCAGTGTCTCTGTTAGTATTTGTGCTGCAGAGGCAACTTCCACAGGTTTCCTTTGTGTTGCAAAATGAGACTTTGCAAGGATGAGGGAAAAAAGAAGTTGTCTGGCTACCCAGAGTTCTTCCAGGCCACTCAAAGATAGCAGGGTGTAGGAGTATGCTAAAGGACAGTTACACAAAGCACAAAACTTGTCACCCAAGTAACAAAGTCAGTTGTGCTACACCAGTTTACCTGATTGTGACTACTGATGGCCGATTTGGGACCATCCTTTCACTGACTTGGCTCACAGGGGAGGAAAACCGATCACTTTGTGAGTGCTAGTAGAAGCAGCAAGTCAGAACTTGCTCACTGACTCATGGACCCTGCTGGTATCCAGCTGGCTAAACTCACTGCCCCTTGAATGAGGTGAACAGATCCATACTGACATCTGGAAGTGGTTCCTGGCCCAAGCTATCCCAAATGGTGCTTGGACTTTGTCTGGGAGAATGTTAGCTGGCACAGGCCAGCACTGTACAAATGGTGCTGCAGTCTAGAGACCACCCAGGTCCACACTATGGCACTCTTCAGGTTACCACTACTGACATAGCCAGTGCTGCTAAACCATGGGGATCCAAGTACCAAATATGCCCTGCCCCAGTTATCTGGAGAATAGATGAACTGGGAGATGCTTAAGCCACTTCTACCATGAAAATAGTGTTCTGCTTTGAAGCACAGAAGTTTCTGTCTTCTGCTTATATGAAACTGATGGTCTTCAACCAGGGCAAAGTCCTGCTGCATGTGGGTATCTCCTTTCTGTTCTGCTGATCTGTTGTCGATACCCTTCTCATTTATACATAGAAATCTCACGGGTGTTTCATGCACAAGGAGATAGGAAGCTACTGAATAGATCATTAATAGATTCAAAACATTGAGAATGATTTGAAGGGCTAGTGAATCTAGTCATCATAGCTGGGAATGGTGGGTTTTTTCTCCTCTGAGGGAACTGAATTCACTTGAAAGTTGATTGTTTGGGTTCACATAAGTGGATACCTTTTTGCACATGGGTTTCTGAGTTTGCACCTCATAAATTTGCTATAAATTCCCTGAAAGCTCAGAAAAATCTCAGTCGAAACTGTCAAATTTGGGATGGATTTTCATTAAAGCCACAATAATCCACAGAATGCAGCTCCTGACAATACTGTAAAACCTCCCACGGAGCCCAGAGTCGCCTCCTGAAAACATGATGTTAGCTAGAGTAAACACATAGCAAAGCAAGCAGCCAGGCAGGCTTGTCT
>NW_010206527.1:14275-59990 GCF_000695765.1 Mesitornis unicolor
AATGCCTTGTAAAGGACAAAACAGGTTTGCTGTTGTGTTATGTTTTGGGAGAAACCCAAACAGATATAATAGAGGATGGGATCTGTTTCCTCCAACTATCCAAAAACAAACCTAGAAAGTTTAAATAAGGAATAATAAAAGTTGCATGAGCAAAATGACTCGGGGCAACTTTTCAGCTTGCTTCAGTGATGTTTTCATGGCTGATTAGATGAGCTGGCAGTAACCTTGGCAGTGCTACAAAAGCAATCTTTACATCAGTCAGCATAAGGAATTCCACACTTTCCATCAAATCCCTCCTAAAATGATGCCTGCTTGCCCTTGCAATCTGGGTTTGCTTCTGTGGTTGGCCAGATCTTCTCAGTCGATTCATGCTTCTGGGTACTGTTCAGTTGGAAACGACTCAAGGGTGGCTGCGTATGAGGTCACCCTGCATGATCACCTTCACTGCCCAGAAAGAATAAGCAGGAGGAATGTCAGGATTTTGACCCCTTGCCTTTGGTTCTCAGGCCTCTGGAAATCCTGTGCAAGGGGCTGCTTGTGCCAGTGCAGATCAGCGTTCTGGCATATGAGGGGTGCACCAGGAGACAGTGGACCTGGCATGGGCACTCCATAAGGTGATATGCGCCTAACCAGCATGTCCAGGCTGCACAGTGCAGAGACGCAGACTTTTAGGGGATCCCAGGCAGAAATACCTTACAGTGTGCTTTTCCTGCTGGCATTCCAAGTAGCCAGGGCAGAGCACGACATCAGTCTGTGTGCCAGGCACAGCATCCTCCCCCTCTCCCCAACCCTGCAGGAGACAGCAATGCAGATTCCCATGTGGCATGTAATGCTCTAAGCAGTCACCAAAACTCCTTGTGCTTCAGGTCCATGGATGAAAAACCACATGTACACAAAGCAGGAGCCAGCCACATAACTCAGCTCCTCCGCCTTGAGACACTGGCACAGGTTGCCCAGGGAAGCTGTGGATGCCCCCTCCCTGCAAGTGTTCCAGGCCAGGTTGGATGGGGCTTTGAGCAACCTGGGCTGGTGGGAGGTGTCCCTGCCCATGGCAGGAGTTGGACTGGATGAGCTTTAAAAGGTCCCTTCCAGCCCAAACCATGCTGTGATTCTATGATTCTTCCATCCTCAGCCCATCAGCCAGCTCTTTCAGCTGTATGTGGGGACATGAGCTGCTCCCAGCAGAGACAGGGAAGAGATGAGGCAGGCAGAGGGCTGAGGGAGGAAAGCTGGAAGCACTGAGGCTTTTGTCATGCAAGAGAGAAAGGTCTGAGCATGGAGCAGTGAAGAGGGGCAGATTTCCAGTCCCAGCACCAGTAGCAGCTGGCTGGTCTCTTTGGGTGCAGTCACCTGAAAAAGCTGTTGGAGTGGCGGGATGATAGAGAAGACGGCAGAGAGTAATGGGGTCATTGGGCATCGATGCAGACCCCATCTGAATGGGGGAAGCATGCAGCTGCTTCTGTGTCAGGCAAGAAGGGGAAGAGGGATGCTACAGACCCCAAAGTGTGTTTTTCCTCCTACCAACTGTTTCTCATTTTGGCTTTGGCATGAATTTGCCATGCAGACCTGGCGGGCTCATGCTCTCTGCTCGCTCTCACTACAAAAAATTTTTAAGTAGATTCACATTGCTAATATGTAGGGGAATTAGAGAGTGTCAGCAATGGCTTCTGACTTTAGATATTGAGTGTCAGGTATTAGCTGAACCCAGAAATGCAGCTATCTCTGAATATTTCTAAGGCAACTTGTCAGTAGGGTGTTGCTAATCCTTTTACCAAACAGGCTTTTTTTAAAACTCGGGGATTTTTTTGTCTTTGTCTCTCTGACCCTAATAAATCTTAATTCCCACAACTTGCGGGTGTTGACTTTCCAAGAAAAACGTCAGTGGCACTCTGTCACCACCCTCCACGTTCCTGAGAAGGCTGCTGGAGGCAAGTTGTCTCATTTTCCTATGTAAATGAAGAAAAGGGATTTTAGAGCCAACCACTGACTCTGGGAACGAGGTGCCACCTGTACCAGCGTGAGCAGCGCTCCCACTGCCGGTCCCCAACACTAACGGAGTTCAGCTGTTTCGTGATAAAAGCCAAGGCGTTCCTTCCCCAGGCATCTTGCGTTTCGATGAATAATTTTTCACCCAGCTACATCCCAGCCTGCTTTGATTATGTGCACTCCATATATTGACACAGTAAAGCAGAGCTGAGGAATGGTGGATCTATCCCATAAGGGGAATTGCAAAGCTGAAACCCCTAGGGCTCCAAGCCTTCAGCCTGAGCAGTTTTGTGCAGTGTTATTACGCTGAATTCGGAGGAGATGATAGCTGAAAGGGCTGCTATTTGGTATTTACATAACATTACTGTGGAGCCACTTTGGATTTTCCTTTTGTTCAAAGTCCATAAATGGGTTAAAAAACCTGGTGACGGAGCTGTTGGCAGAGACAGCTTGACAAGGAGAGAACTGTGAGTGAGTGACAGTTCAATGGCCCTTGGATGAGAGATTTTGGTGTTTCACGCACAAGGAAGCAGGGGCGGGAGGGAGTTAAGGTCTATAACTATCACAGGGTAATGCACTGCATAATGCACAGAGTACACGCGTGCTGCTGGCCTTCAGCAAGAAAATAACCAGGGCGGGAGCACACAGGGTCTACACGGGCATCTTCAGTGCCCTTATCACCACGGTGGTGAGGCATAGCTTGGTGGCTGGTTTCAGCAGGTGATCTAATTCAGTGGGGGCACCTGGAGTTGGCTTCATTAGCGAAAACTAATAGTTGGTGGAGGGGAAGAATTGTGTGCAAATCACCATTTTGCACTATTATTTCCTCCTGATTGCACTGCCCAAGGCTCAAGATGGGTGAGAGCCGCTGCCGGCTGACGAGGGGGTGTTGTACCCTGCCTGGTGGTACCGCGCTAGGCACAGCAGGGGCAGGAATTACTGTCATGAAAAGTGCTTTTTCCACCTCACCTCTCCTGCTGGTGGACTGGCCACACCACACACACACCCCCCTCAGCCTGCATTTCAACTCAAGCCACCGCAGAGATGCTTTTCAAACATCCAACCTTTGAGCTTTTAGCAAAATTGGTCCCAGTCAGCAAGACTGGAGAGACTGTTTTGAAGTAGACACGCTTCATGGTCCATCCTGCAGAAACCAAACCTGCTCAGGAACTCGCCAGACAGCATCTGCTACGTCTGTGCTCATAAATAAAACAGGTCAGGGCTCTCTGGCTGGGCTGGAAGCCACATGGCACAGCCTGGCTTGTGTTCCTAGGAGTAAACACCCTCTCTCCTCCAAACAGGGTGACCCTCCTTGGGACTGTGTCTGGTCTGGGCTATGCCCTGGTGGCTTTGGCTCAGAGGGTACCAATGGACCAGCCTGCACCAGCGCATGCTCACAGCTGAACAGCAGTGATCCCTGCAGCAAGGAGACAGTGGATGGTAGTGGACTTTTTAATCTAATGAAACGAGGCATCACTAAGCGTGATCTGGTTACCTGGTTCCCACAGTTCAGCGTGTCTCTGTGCTGGATGGATTCGGGCAGCGCGCATCTGTCCATATGTTGAAACTGTGCATTTCCCAGAAACCTTCTGCCACGGAGAATTAGGGAAAAGCCTTGAAATGGGGGAGGGGGAATAGATAGGCTTGTTTGACAGTTAATAAAACAATAAAATACACTTTGTGTGTGCCTGTGTTTCTAGGGACATACCAGCAGCTGCTAATACCATGTCATCTGTTTTTTATTCATGGCACTGCTGGACTGTGGATAGATAATCTCTCTCTATAACTCACTCATTTCTGAGCGTAATGGGAAGCTGTCACTGAGAAACACACATCTCTACCAAAAGTGGGCAGCCTGTCTTTCCACTGGGGAAACACATGACTCTAGAGTTCCTCGGGCTGCTCAAATCCCAGTAACATTGTCTTTTAATTATATTGAATATTTAATACTGGAATGCTTGTGTTTCTGCTGTATTTTCCATGATGACTGACAGAATGATCTGCTCCAGCTACAGAGAAATCATTGCATTTCTCTGATTTTGCTGGTTGAGATAGGCAGATGTTTACTTCCCAGGCACTGAGCCAGGTGAAGTGCCCATGGCTCAGTGAGATGAGCTCCCAGTTGCACCCATGGTGGCACTTGGGCTCCCTGGTTTGCAGGCCCCAAGGTGAGCCTCCTCAGACAGCAGCACTGCCCTCTGAGGGTAGGATTCAGCCCAGGTCAGGTTAGATATTTACTGTGTTGATCCTCAGCTGAGTCAATCACAAAGCTCTCCTGGAGAGAAATGGGTATTTGTAGGAGTTTGGGCCTGTTTTAATATGAGACAATTTGCCCCTAGAAGCTTCCCCCAGGCTACAAGGGGATTCTTTTCCTCAGAATCTCTCTTCATCCTCCTCTCACCCTTTGGCCAACGCATGCCCATAATGCAGCAGTATCATCACTAAACCTGTGTGACAATGACCATGTCCAGTGTTACGGGGAACTGAAATGAGTTCTGGATGTCACCTTATGTAGCAAAGCCTTGCTGTGCGTCACCTGCATCTCACCTCCTCCTTTCCCTCTCTCCAGCACTGAGGAGGTCTCCTGTGAGCAGATCTCAGCCTGCTCCCCCAGTGGGTCCAACAGCCCATGCTAGTGGCCTCTCACTAACAAGAACTCATCCAATAAATACACGAAAGAGCTATGACAGTCAGGATTTTTTTACACTGAATCAGTATAACCCATCCTTCATGCAACCTCCATCTCCCCTTCCTGAGGCGCTCTTGGGGCCACCCTTCTGCTCCCCACTTGCCTTTAGTGCTTGCCATGCTTTGCTGTCATTCGGGGATGTTGCCTTCATATCTAATTGGGAAGAGACACTTGTACAGAGTGCACCTGTATGTAGTGTCTCTGTAAAGAGACAAGCGCAGTGCATGGAAGAGGGACTCATCCCCTGTGGTTAATTTGTCAGTGCTGAATGCTCCTTAAAATAGAGCCAAGGAGACAAAGACAGAGCTTGGGCATTGCATGTACTGACGTTGTCTTGGTGTGGTTCTCTCCAGCACAGGCTGTGCCTGCAGCTCAGAGTATGGGGAGCTCTTTAAAAAACAAGGAAATGCAGGGAGGCAGCCCTGGGGGCATAAGATGGGCTGTGATCCTGTACACACCTTCTTGCACTGACTTTGGTGCCTTTTCAGAGACTTTCTTGGTGCAAGTTTAAGTCACAGAGCTGCTATTGAGGCTCAGTTCCTTCCCTACCATCTCCCTACATCATTAATAAATCTCTCCCTTTCCTTTAAGTCATTATTTGAACAAACTTCAGTTTTTAGGGGAGGGAAAGAATGAGTTCACTGCTTCAGGGCTGCAGGAGCTGCAGGTTGAGGAATAGCCCTGGCCACTGCTTGCTGTGCTTACTGCTGCTGAGGCAGAAGTGTTTTGCGATTGCAGAGCATCACACAGCATTTTGGATAAACCTCTCAGGCATGGCCCAGGGCACAGCAAAGGGTGTCTGGGGCATTCTGCTAATGAGGAGGCAGCCGCTAATAAGTCCATCTCTGCTCTCATGCCTCTCCAAGAGAGAAAGGAGAAACCTGAGAGTGCTCCCAGCTCAGGTTTGACTTCACAGAAGAGTTCTCCACACTACAGATGACCAGGAATCCCTTGGATGATGCATGAATGCTGTCATGCCTGGTAGCTGGATTCAGTATTGAGGTACTAAGTTTTGTGAAAAGTGCCCCCATGTTTGCAAAACCAGAGAACCCAGGCTGCAAAGTGTTGCTTGGCCCAGGCTGGAGCAGGAAGTGGGGAATATGGATAGGAGTCCAGAGCTGTGAAAGCACCAGGCTTACTGCTGTGCAGAAAAGCTTCAGGGACAGTGTCTGGCTACGAAATGGCTGGTGTGTGTGTGCCAGAGTCTTCACTACATGGGAACACGGGTCCCTCGGCCCTTCTTCCTGGCAGGGGCAGACCCCTCACCTGGCTCTTCTCCCCCAGCACCACAGCTCCGGTGTGCTGGGACCATGGCCAGGGCCCTGCTGATTTCCCTAATAAAAATAAGAGTTGATTTACAGTGCATTGTTCTTCACGTGCGTTTTTGCAAGGAGGGTCTCGCAGCAGGAGAGAGCAGCAGGGGAAACCCTGGCTGAGTAATGTTGCTCTGACAACCCACCCCCAGCAGCAAAGCACGCTCAGCCCTCGCTGCTCCGGCTGCAGTTCTGCTGGCAGACCCGGCAGGCGTGGTTTAGGGACACCCATCCCAAGTTCAGGCCTTCCAGTTGCAGTTCCGATGTGCTCCCCCCAGGCTGCTTCTTCTGACACAGGTTACATGGAGGAAGTCAGGAAGGTATGGGTAGGAAGGAGGTGAAGAGCAGCAGTTGCAGAGGGGTCTCAGGAGCTGCCCGGCCAGCTCCCAGTCCACCGTGGTCCAGCTCTTGCAGCACTGAGGACATGGTTTGGTTTCTGGCTTGAATGCCACCTGTTATTTCTGATTTATGCATGTGGGATTCACAAGTGAGCCTGTTGACCATTCCCTTTTATTGGATGCAGGAGGTCCTGGGCCTACTTTCTATTGATTTCCCTCCTCTCAGAGACCAGGCCTCATCATCTTCAATGTGTCTGTGATGGAAGTTTTATTAATGCAAAATGAATATCCCTTTGGAAAATGAAGTCCAGAAATTAATAATGAATTAAAACAACTTGCCACAGGCATCGCTAATGAGCTCTTTGTCTGCACGGCTCACATGAAAGGAGGTCATTGCTCAGCCGTTCCCATTGCGAACAGCAGGCAGATTAACCGTTAACTTCGAGCACGTGAGTCTCTCCCGAAACAGCAAGAGGGGGCTGCAGCTTGGCTTGCGCTTGGCAGGGTTTTCCTGCCCTTGTCCCTGTCGTGCAGGTTTGTCTTGAGGAGTCTGTCCTACCATCTTCCTCCTCCCTCCTTCCGAAAACTCAGGTTGCCCGTCTGTGTTGGGAGAGGATGGGACTTGTCCCACTGGAAAGGACAATAACCTTGCAGAGCTTAGCAGGAGAGAGGAAAGTAATCTTGGAGGGGACTAGCAGGGCTTAACTTTGCCGCTGTAAGCCTCTTCAGGGACGCTGGCCCAGTAACTACCCTGGCACCGCTCCAGTGCTGGGTCTGAATCTATTGTTCTTTTCCCTTATCTTACAAGGCAAAGGGTTATCCTGCCTTATCCGCTACCACAGGCTTTGGAGTCAGCCCCACGGCAAGGGCAGTGGAGATCGTGCCCCTGCTGAGCCCCAGGGGCAGGAGTGGGGGCTGTGCTTGGAAAAGGGCAGCCGCCATCGGGCAGTAGGAAAGGGAAGGCTGTCACGCCATGCCGAACACCTCTACCAGGTTTTTTCAGCAGGCAGGTCTTGCTCAGCAGAGATAAGGAGGCAACACATTGCACTCGCCCATCTTGCCTGGGGAGGGTGGCAGAAGGCAGGTGCTTTCAGGCACCACTCGATGCCTGGGGCTGGGCGCAGCAGTGCGTGGGGTAAGGGACACTGCGCATCGCTTCTCCATGATGTGGCTGGACATCAGAAGGGGATTTTATCCCTTGTCCGATGTCTCATCTCTTCCTCATGTCCACAGGCAGCTTGTTTCACATCAGCCATTTATTGTCTTTCTGCTTTTCTGTGAAATACAAAAGCTCAACCTATCCCCTCCAAGTGCTTAACCCAGGCTTGGGAAAATGCTGCTGTGTTTGAGGCATGCTTTTTCCTCACCCTTTCCCCCTCAGGTGGGACACCCAGCAAGGCTGGCTGACAGCTCGCTCCCTTGCTTGGCAGCACAATTGCCCATTTATCAAATAACTGAGTCAGCCCAGAGCACTGGGAGCCAGGCAGTGCCAGCCACACAGCGCTGCCCTGCAATGTGGGCTGTCGTGGGGATGCTCGGATTCACCTCCACCAGTCAGTCCTGCCCTCCCCTACACCCATCACTGACCGTGCATCCCCACCCCTCCTCCTGTGGTAGCACTGAGCTGGGAAAAAATCCCTTTCTGGTGCAGAGAGTTTGGGCAAATTGGGAGGAACAGGGAGGCTTGGGTGGGGTAGAAGCAAGACAGGCTTTCAAACTGCACACAGTTAGATACAAAACCCCCTTCGTTTTCCTCCTTCGCAAGTCTGTGTCTGTGTTTGCTTTTCTGTCATTAAGCTGAAAACTCATCCAGCGCCCTCAGTAAATACCTGCACTGAGCCTATGAATCTCTGAATCCACCAGTCTTACCATCCTCTTCATCACAGTATCTGGTTCCCTCATAAGCCAGATTTTAGCTTGTCCTTAAAATGCTCTGGCAAAGGGAGGTTCATCTTACAGCAGAAAGGGATGATGTGAATGTCCATCCAGCAGCACAGTGCCAGGAGAGAAGTATCTGAGGACTCTCCAGAAAGACTGGTGTAGCTGGTGTGCTCTTTGTGTGGTGGACATGACTGTGGCCTCACGCCTGGTCTGCTCAGCTCTGGGTACCATTCAGGAGTCTGGAAAAGGCAATGCAGCAGTAGCGTAGATGTAGCAGAGACTCCAGCAGTTGTGCCTGAGAAATCTGGCTTGGGAATTAAAATGAAGCTTGTTCCATCCCACCTATTCATTATCTACCAGGCTGTTCTTCCCACACATCTCATACTTGGAGACTGCTTTAAGCTGGTGCTGCATTTAGGCACAGGTATGGCTTCTTTCTTTGCTGGCATGACATAAAAACCACCCTTGCATTGGGTGCGCAGACAAGGAGCAGTATGGACGTTGCTGGTGATTGCATTGGGATGCAGCAGGCAGACAGGTGGGTGGAGGATGGCGTAACACTCACATGAATGCCAGAGAAATATTTCAGGCTTGGATCAGCTGTGTCAGGTACGAGGACACTGCTGGGTATAGGATCATTTTTAGACCATGGTTGAGAGCCTTACAAATCTATCTGGAAATTAAGTACAAATCAAGGGTTTTTTAAACACAAGCTGTGTTTGTATTGACAGGACAGGACAGTCAATTAGGACAGCACGGTCAATTAGGACAGCAGGGTTCTCAGATCCACACCACCCATTTTCTGCACAGCATCATCATTTCATCTCCACTTACCAACAGCTTCACGTCTGGGGTAACTCTGACTCGGCTCTTGGCAGACTCACTGGGGCAGTCAAGCCTGCAGACAGCTTTATTTTCACTGAGGTTTGCAGCACAGAGATCTGTAGACCAAATTCTTATGAGGAGTCGCCAGGGAACACTGTTTGGATCTCTGACCCCAGCTGTGCTGGTGCTTCTGTGACCATCACAGCTCTGGGAGCTGGGGCTATTACAGGTTGTGGGATCACAAGTCACATCTACCTAGATCTTTGTACCCCTGTTTCCTACCAGTGATAGTTAGGACGAGAGCTCTGCTATGGCCAAAACTTCAGTAACCCAGTAGGAAACACGGAAACTTAGAAGAGCTGGTGGAAATTCATGGAGGGAGGAGGAGGAGCTGGACTTAAAAGTCCAATAAGGTATTGCAGAAAAGGTAGTAATGCACCATCCTTCATATCAGGTAAACAGCTCCTCTGAGTTTGGCTCTTACACTCTTACAAAAGCTATTTTGCAAGTCTGTGTTACTTTCCTCTCTTTCCTTCCAACTGCCTACATTTGAGGACACATCTTTATCCCTAAATGACAAGCAATACTGAATGGGAAAGTATTTTGTTCTGTCATTTACTTCTCATTTTGTCCTGTCACAGCCTATCTTTTGGCACTGTGTCTTTTCTCAGTGTTATGAGCATACATTTGTGCTCTGTGTGTGAGAGTGGGTGTCTGAAATGTGTTTGCAAAGGTCCTTGATAAAAAGCTTTAACAACTAAAATTATCAGAGCGGCATGAGTGAGCTTGTCATGGCTGATCTGAACATTGGCAGCAGCAGGTCATCTGTCTGAGGAGACATTAAGCACTGAAGAGGTCAGAATCACCAGTTTTTTAGTATTTACCTAGGAAGGAAACTACTGCTCATTCCAATGAGCTAATATTGCTTGAAGATTTAGCTCAAACACCAGAGGGAATATAAAACCAACGGCAGAGGAGTACCTTCAAGGATAGCATTTCGCTCCAAAAGCACAGTGCAGCTATATCCAAGTTCTCCTCATTAATCACTTTCTTTTGTTCTTGTTTTCCAGCCAAAGCTTTTGGCCAAGGAGTTGCTTGACTTGGTGGCATCTCACTTCAACCTGAAGGAGAAGGAGTACTTCGGAATTGCATTCACAGATGAAACGTAAGTGCGAGGAATTAAAGACCTGAGAGACGACTTTTAGCTCACAGGAAATCTCAGTGGAGTTTTGTCCTAAGTAAAATGGCCAACGTAGAAGACCTGTGTACCCCAAGGTCCTAGACCAAGGTCTAGGGAGGCATAGACCTCACATCAGTGTGTCCTGTACTGCCTCTTCTCCAGAGGGCTGGAGGTCTCTCATGGCAAGTCAAGCATTGCTGGAGGTGCACAGAGGCAGTAACAATCCCTTCCTAATCCCATGATCAAAGAGTTTGTGCCATTTGGCATTGGTAAAAGGTTAGTTGAAGCTCTCATGGACTCAAGATCCACTCGCTTGTTCAAAATTATTACCACATTGGCAGAGCTGTGCAAAAAAAGTGTTAACCAGTTTATTCACTCAAGCAGGTTTAAAAGTAATGCTAAATTACTCCAAGGAAAGGAAAAAAAACCCACAAAACACACTTACAAAATTGCTCTATTACTTCTGATATTGTAGATCCTAGGTTAGAGTTTCCTAAAAAAGGGAAAGGAGAAAGTGTCAAAAGGAAGCAACTGTCAATTTAACAATGAAGAAAAAGCTGTTTAAAATATAAAATTTCCATTATGGAAAGGATTTGATCTTACCAGGAATCACACAGCAGCCTTATGGCTGAGCTAAACCAAAGGATGGGACCCTGACACTGCAGTAACCTCAGGCAATGTTGGTTGTTTGCCATGAACCCGCACTCCTAGAGTCGTAGTATTACCACAAAATTTGAGGTTTTATCTCAAGACAGGGCATTTCTACCCGTTTAAAAAGCAAGTACAAAATTAGCACTGGAGAAACATTAAAGGTTTGCCAAATGCTATGATTAGTCCTAGACTGTGACCTCTCAGTGCTACTGCACAGTCCCTGCTACTTTTTTCCAGCTGCCTGTTTTTTCTCTGTGGTTACACTGTCCTTGGCATATGGACTATGTCTTGTATGCGCACCCACCATACTCCACCTTGCTTTGCAATAGGGTTGGTTTTTTATATTAATCAGGAAGAGGCTTCCTGCGTCTGTATTGTTTTAAAAAACCCAAGGTTTTCAGGCCAATGCTGTGTTCCCAGAACAGCTGAGTCAGCAGCATTACTGTCATGAGCCAGCTCTGCTCTGCTGCTGAAGTGGCAGGGAAATGTAAATTATCTGCTGGAATAATGATTCGGGATCGGGTAATCAGAGGCTGCTGGGTAATTACACAAACATATCCACATTCAACTCAGCAGCAATCACCCTCCTCGAGCCAGTTCCTTTAGCAAGCGACAACCTTGGGTAGCCTGAGGCCATCTTAGGACACAGGTCCCAGGTGGAGGGATGCTCAGCATCAGGCATGTGCAGAATCAGGTCCTGAATCAGAGGAGAACCCATCTCACTGACACAGGCAGCTGAGCCCTGTAGGAGGCCTCCAACCCAACACAATTTAATGAGGCTGGTCTGCAAAGGAGGAACAGCAGGAAGTACTGGCAACTTATAAAGCAGGAGGAGGAAATTACTCCTCACCAAGGTGTTATGTCTTATTGGAGTGAGCAAGTTACCCAGTGGGTGCTGCCTGAGGGTTGCAGGAGAGCCATGCAGGGAAGCCAAAGCAGACCAAGAGATGAAAATGTTCCCTTAATAATCCTAACAGCACAGGTTATAAACAAGAAACACATGTCAGACTGCAACCAGATAGCAGCTGAGCAAGTCCCAGCTCCCAGCTCAGCTGAGTGGACACGGGGCTCCCCTGGGAGCACAAGGGAAGCTAATGAGGAGGTGTCAGCAATTAGAGAGAGCCCAGCCTCCCCTGGGCTTCCAGGTTTAACACAGAGCAGATTGGGGTTAGCGATGGGAGGAAGCACGAGGGGCTGACAGACGCTGTCGAGGCACCGCTCAAAGATGCACAGCAGATGCAGATGGATGCACGCTGTCTGGACGGGATTTCAAAGGGTGAGGTGATGGCATCCACTCACTTGGTATGGACCTGCAGTCAGGATGGAGCAGGGTGCATTTTAGGAGACGCTCAGCCAGCCCAGATGAAAGATTTGGGGACACCCTCATTAAATCTAGTAAACACAACCAAGCAACATGCCAGTAAATCCTAGTCCTTCTCCTCGTCCCATAGCAAGTTTGGCCCTTGCACTGAGGCTTCTTCAGTGCTATGAAAATAGCCTTGACAAAAATATTTCCTCTTCAGTTGTAAAGAGCTTTGAATAGAGTTGGACAAACAGCAATTGTTTTATTTGACTGAACACAGACAAGATCTATACTTGGGGGGTTGGATCGGGTCTTGGAAATAAATGTCCAATATCACCTTCAGAAAATAAACTGAGCTGTCTGTACTGCAGATCTTAACCTGCAATGTGAAATGAAAGTTTAAAAAAAAATCCTGTCTTCAAAAAGTAGGAAAAACAGTATCTTAATGTGTTTGCAGAGCACCTAACACAGCTCTGTGGCTGACACAGACCAGGCACACAAAAAGAAACACTTTAATTCTGTGACACAAGCCCTCAGGGATTTCCTTCTCTTCACTGTTTGCTGAGTTTCCATGTGCCTTACTTGAAGGGAACTCATAACCAGCTAAAACAGAACAAGCCTGGTTCGTAAATGTACTCTTGGGTTGGCTAAATTGCAAGTTTAGAAAGAAGAAAAGCCACTAAAGTATTAAATCAATTCTTCTATTTAAGAGTAAAAGCTCTATGAGAGTAATTTATTTAGAAATGATTTGGACTGGGGATTTCCATTCATTAGTTTTGCTCTATCATGACAACCTGAGAAGAAAATCAATAGGAACAACCTTTGCGTTGGCAACTTAATAGTTTCTTGTGATAATATAGGGTCATTACTGCATTCAGCGTGACTAAAATTAGATTGTCAGACTATTATGGAGCACAGAATAACGCCTCCTATTTTAGTGATCATAGGAACGCTTCATGGCGTGAGCCATTAACTGCAGGAGAGCACAGGTCAAAGGGTGTCCCTGTACAGCACGTGGGGCCAAGCTTCACATGAAGCCGGAAGAGCTGTATGCTAGTTAAGATTGAAAAGGAATGGGGAAAAGGCCTTTTTTTTTCAGTTTAGCTGAGTATGAGTCTCCACAAACCTCCCTTTCCCTTGGCATCAGCTCTTCCAGCGTTCAATGAGAGCAAATGGTCAAGGTTCCCCTTCTGTTCACTGCAGATGCCCCGTCTGGGCCACGGACAGGTTTTCCATGTCCTTTACTTGTCCTTAGACACCTGCTCCATGGAGAACTACCAACTTTTGCATCCCACAGCTCCCCCTCCCCATGGGCCCAACCAAAAGCTGATCCAAACCCATTTGCTGATGCCTGTCATCCCTCACCAGAGCAGAATCTGCAGAGCTGTTGCTTAAGCTAGCTAATATATAGGATAAAAACCGCAAGGGATTGAGGCCCCCATTATTTCTGTTGTACTTGTGCTAGAGACATTACTGACATGATAAGGTAATGACAGAGAGTGTCCTTCCTCAGCCCAGGATCCTATGGCCAAGGGGATGGCAAGGGAACAGTAGGAGAAGAGGGAGAACAGGGTACCACCCTTCCCTGAAATACTCTCTCATATCCAGAAATCGAGGAGGAACATATTTCCACCCTGCAGCCATGTGGCAGAGCCAAAATGAGGAACCAGGTGTCCCACATCTTGGTTGAACAGCCTGTCCAATGGAGGGTGCAGGTCTCAGAATAACGTCCTGCTCTGGAGTTCGACCAGTTTCTTTGTCACCGAGTCCATCTTTTTGCAAAACCTGGATAGTTAAACTCATATTGGTCCTTGAGCTTTGCAGCCTCTTCAAAAGTATTTCTGCTGAAGGATTAAGACCTTAAACAAGAAAACCTGTGAGCTTAAAGGGGAGGGTTTTTTGTTTCTATCATGACTGATGGACATGTAAAATAGTTTCTATGGTTTCAATTATGTGAATTGTTTTTTTCTCAGTGTCCATTCAATTCAACATGAGTTTGACACTGAAGGGGCACGAGTTGGTTTATTGGTAGAGATACCTTTATAACACAAATCAATGTGGATCCACTTTTCAGCACACTGGACGCTAACCAGTAAAACTGTATGAACAGAACCACCTGGAGGCAAAGCACTCATTGATGTACCACTCTTCACTGAAAGCCCTGACAAAAGAAAACAGAACTACTGCGTGCAATCAACAATGTGGACCCTGAGCACCGAAATCCATACTCAGGCTGTAACCTAAATGGACCTGGTGTCTTTTTCTAAAAGTGATTATGTATTTGTTATTGACTTTCCAGTTTAACTGCCAACATAAGTACAATCAACGGAGAAAAATGCTCTGGCTTCCAATATTCAGCCTCCCCACAGGTCACCCAAAACTGTTTGCACCATTTTTTTGTGAATACACTGATACAAATACCCAAATGAACAAATCAATGGTGATAATGAAACAAAAGCTACTTTGTGTCTAAATTGAACCGTGAAGGAAATCCAGTTAGACATAGGCATGTATGAATGGGACCCCAGCACAAGCTGCCTAAATTGGTCCATGAAAACTGTCAGGATTACTACATGCCTAGAGTTATATGCCCATACTTTTCCCTGTCTTACATGGGATTGTGCTCCATGAATAGTTCTGCTGAAGACAGCACAACAGCTTCCAGAGCAAAGCTTTTTGTGGTGTAACGGCATTGGAGTTTGGCTCCCCGATAGACCACATTCGCAGGCAGATGCCAATGGCTGTTCACTGCTGCTGTTCCCTACGTGCCACACATGCACGCTTGAAAACAAGGAGTTAGGTGACAATCTGCAGTGCAGAAGCCCTCAGTGATGAAAGACTGTAAGTGGTAATTGAGTACGGTGAGCAGTTAGCTCCTGGCAGTGATTTAAGTGACCTTCCTCCTCTGAAGGAGCTTTGCATTTAAGCTCCATGCAGATGAGAGTAATGAAACTCTTCAACCCAAAAACTCAGTGGCAATTAAATTTGTTATTCAGTATGCACAACCGTGTACATGTGCAACATAAATGTGTAACCTGGTATGCATATATATAGGTATATATATATTCTTTCCGTACTGATTATATCAACCAGTTTAGCAAGTCAAAATGCAGTGAGAATGCAAAGAGCAAGTCTTTTCAAAGTAAGAAATACCTTGAAGTGAACTAAGGCTCTGTGCACCATGGTTTCTCAACCCTTCCTTGTATATGTTAGGCAAACACAGACATTTCTGTTGAGTAAACACAGAGGTAGACAGTAAGTCCGTTGTCGGCAAATCGGTCTCGATGGGAACCGGTGTGTAATGCCATCAGCTGCTGGTGGCTGCTACTTTGGTGATACAAATGCAGCTGGACAGGTTCAGGATAGGATGTCAGGCTTAGTATGGCTTTTCCTTGCTCCAACAGTGTTTTGTGCCTTGGCCTGCATGGTCAAATGCTCCGACTCTGGCTAGGAATGGGTGTGCATGTCTAGTTTCAATCCCCATGCGTACTGTGGCCTTCACGGTTAATTTTAGCCTTCTTGAATCCTGTTAAAAGAAACAGGACTTCAGAATAAAGAAATAGGAAAAAGGACAGATTTCAAGAATGGGGATGCAGTGGGAAATGTGGCCACCTCTAATTTTTGGGTGCCCAGGCTGAGAATCTTCCAATGGGGCTTATTTTCTTATAGCTTCAAGCTTGATTTCTAAAAATCAAGCCTTGTTAAAGTACATACCTGTGCTGAACGACAGAGCACGATGCAGGGATGCTGCATATATGAAAATGACTTGGAAAACCTACATTATGTCACCCCTTTCCAGTAGCCATGCTGCGAGTAAGTTTGTGCCTCTAATACACAGTTTAGGCTGCCCTTTGCCTAGAGGGAAAAAAATAAAGAGAAAAAGGTTATTTAAAAACTTTAGAGAAAAAACTGACTGAAAGTTAAAATATCTTAGGGACAAACACACAGGTGTCTAGAGCAAGAGAAAAAAAATTGTCTGTACATCAAAGGATATCCAGGATGAGTTTGAAAAAATCCCCGACTCTACACATATGGCTTCTTTATAGATGTTTGATCCTAAACCCACTGGAGTGATGAGTGGAGCTCACAAGTGATTTCAAACTCCTTAGGCAGTGCAAAGCAGTGTGCTATGCAGAGGTGAGCATGCATGATGTCCCAGCTGATCTCCAGGGCTTGAAGGTCTCAGAGCTCCCTATGCTCTTTCCCATCTCCATAAGCCAGGGGATCTGTGCAGAAATTTGAATTGAACCCAGGTGATTCAAAGCCTCCTGAAACTGCAACTTTCATCTTTATTTCTTTTTCTAGAAAAGATGGAGTAGGGGAGCTACAAATCCAGTTAAATTGCTAAATAGATATTGTTGCTTACTTTCCAAAGGCGCTTCTCAGCTGCCCAAAGCACACGCACTGCTAGAGAGTAATGAGTACACCCTTGTGAAAGCTGAGTGTGTTTGCTGACAGGGTACATTACTAAGGCTTGTGGCAACCCTAGAAGTTAATTCAACGCTTTTTTTAAACCAAGCTTTTTTTTCCCTTTATTTTTTTTAATTATTTTTTTTTCATTTTCGGTGGAATGAAGTATTATTCTTGAGGATTAGCATAAGCTGACAAATAGGCACTGGAATAGAGCTCAGGACATCTGAGTTCCATTTCCTGCTCTATTTGCTGCAAGATTCTCCCCAAAATCACTTCAATTCTCTCTCTCCTTGCTTGTCTAGACAGCAGAGTGCTGAAGGCAAGGGCTGCCTCTCCCTCTGGGTGAAATCTGGTCTGACTGAAATCAATAGCAAAACGCTCACAGGATGCAGCTCCAGCATGACTGAAGGCAGTGACAAAATTCCCGCTGACTTCAGTAGGGCCTGAATTTTTACCCTATGTATTTCCACAGTGCCTAATATAACAGGGCCTTTATCTCAGCTGGGGATTGAGATACCCCTGTAATACAAATAATGGTATTTATAAAGTACCTCTCACGTGCACACAGCACTCTACGATGTGGAGAACATGACAAAGAACAGAGCGCCTGCCCAGGAAAGCTTCCAGCAGCAAGGCACGAATGGATAAATGATAGGAGAAAAATAATAGCGACAGGTAGCATCTAGGCAAAAGGAAAGCAGCATGTGGTAATTGGAGCTGGAACGCTTCACGGAGCAGCTGTTTTTCAGGAGCTCTCAGAAGGAGGAAAAACGACGGCTGGGCAAAGCTAGAAAGGCTATTGCAGGCATGTGGGTGGTAAATAAACTGTCTGAGGCTGTAGAGTCAGGTTTAGCCTTAAGTGAAATATTGCAGGCGTTGTGGAAACTCTTAACAATAAAGATTTCTAATGTAAATCTTGACAGGCTTTTAATGATACAACTGCTCCGGGGGGTTGTAACAAAAAGGTGAAGCTCATAACATTTTGGGCTGTCCTGCGTGCTCGGTGCTGCCAGCTTTCACCTGACAGATTGAACTTTAGCTGTTCAATTCCCAGACTGAAATGTTGCCAGGATGATATCGCCTCTGCTCCTCAAACATTTACAGTGTGTTTTTCAAAGATCACACAATAGCTGAGGGCAAATAGCACGCATTTCGGTTCATCTTTTGTAACACCTCAGACCTCATTGCAACGAGCAGTGAGAAACCTCTTTGGTGCGGGGCTCAAAACTGTCTCTTCTCTTGCCAGGGGACACTTGAACTGGCTTCAGCTGGACCGCCGGGTGCTGGAACATGACTTCCCCAAAAAGTCAGGACCGGTTGTTTTGTACTTTTGTGTCAGGTAAGTGTGCAATGGGAAGCCCTTCCCATGGGATGCAGCTATGGTTGAGCTGTTCCCCAGAGGCTGATGAGTTCTCACACTGTAGAAACGCCTCTGGACAAGCAAACACTTTTACAGAGGTTTCTTTTGAGCTCTTTGGCTTTGAAAACTCTTCTCACACAAGTGTAAATAAGTAGTAGCTGCACTAACACTCACAGCCGCCCAGAAGGAAGTCTTGTATGAGGGCGAGATCTTTAGTTGTGATTTTTATTTGTGGGTTTTGAACCCCTGGAAAGTCCAAGCTGGATAGGGCTGCAGAACAAAGACATCTTTCTGCCAGGAGAACCAACCTGGAGCAGTCACCTGGAGGGAAAACACCCCCATCCTCGCCAGTGAGCCATGCGTTTCCTCTGGATTATGCCCAGGGTATGCATTGTGTCACAGACAAAATTAATCCCAGTACAGCTGTGTTGTATTTGCCCTCTGGACTCCACCACACTAAAGTACAAGGAATTACCTGCAAATAGCAAATGATGGCATGTTATGGCAACCAGTTGGCCTCTGCATGGGCATAGAACGTATTGCTAGACTGGACTAGACCTGAGTAGGAAGGTTTTAATGAAGATTATGGCAGTTTGGGAGAATTTCTCTTCATCTGGGAAGTCTGAAAGGAGCTGTTAGTGTTTGGAAGCTACTAGAAGCTGCTGGTGCTCTTGTGTACACAGCGTCTTTGCCTCCAAGGGCAATATTTTCTGAGAAGACAAATTTGCTCTTGCAGCTTTAAAACACCCAGAGAGGCTGGGGGTTGGGATGGTGTACGTACAAAATTAAGTTGAGGGTTTTGACTTACTTTTAATGGATAGATCATGTCTAGAATCAGCCAGTGCAGCGTTACTGCCTTTTTCTGTTAGCCTTTCCACTCCAGTGTTACATTACATCTGACATCACCCTCATTCATTCCATAGTACCCACAAAAAATTAAGACATACTTTTGAGTTTCTTCCCCTGAGTGAAGCTTTCTTTCCCTGCTAGTGATTGCCTTTCATTTAACTTGAATTACAAGGGAGGCTTCCCAACAGAAGAGACTCTTTGTTCTGTTATGTCCCAATATTTAGTGGTGGATATATCCTAGGACAAATAAAGGCTGCACAAAGCCCTATGACTCCAGAACTGATCTGCTGTTTCCCAAGAGGAGAGCTTAGTCTACATTTTGGGTGCCTCAAACCATAAGAGTAAATCCAAAGCTGAACATTTCAGTGTATATGATCCAGATCCATCTGTGCTTAGAACTACACAGAACTGTTGGTGCTCTTCTGCAAGCATTAGACTTTTAGGCAAATTTAAAAAGAAAATCTCATTAAGAACATACCAGCTCTGTTATCAAGCGTCTTGCCTAGGGGCCAAATTGAGGAGTCCGTGCTAGGACAGGGATTCCAGGGAAAGCAGGGAAAGCTCTGACTGTGAAAGAGCTAAGTGCAGATTTTAGGACTGGAACTGCTAAATGTGTGAAAGCCGGTGCTACTGAGCCACTCTCATATTCATTTCAAAGACCACTCAACAAGCATAAATATTGCCATCTGTATTGTTTTATGAGAATTGGCAGCACAGTGGAGACAAGTCATCCTAGCAGGATCTCAGCCAAGAGGCATCTGAGGACTGTGGATCCATACAACTGTTAGTAAATGAGTGACCTCTCCTGTTCCAGAATCGTAATCCATAGGGGAAATCCATAGGGGAAAAGTCAGCATTCAGAGTCTGAAAAGCGAGTGCATGAAAAGCAGACTGACTATGGGTTTATGCTCTTATTTGTAATGAGTGAGTTGTCACAGTGAGTTACAATTTGAATTGGACTGGAAAGCCAGATGCCTCAAGAGTTAGGAATGGGCATTAACTTACCATGGTTTTTCTACTGTTTATTTCCCCTGTGGGTGTCAGATGCTGGCAAGAAGCTGAAACAGTTTCCCAGCATATAAAGAGTTCCCATGTCCATCCCCAAATCTGATCTGAGCAGAAGGCAATTGGAGAAGAAATCAACTCCAGCCAACTGGCTGAAGTTGGAAAGGCCCCAGGTATCTGTTACCCAGCGGTTTCAGTTCTAGCTTGGGAACTAAAGCAAGGGCTGAAGGAAAGGTTGTGAAGAGACCCACCCATAGACAGGGTTGTATTTTGGTAATCTGGAGGTGCACAGCGGCTTGCAGAGCCATCCAATTCCATACCTTAAACAGAATGTTCCCTCTCCCCTGCTGCCGTCAGGTGGAAAGAGAGATAACCAATGGTGTATCACAGATAGTTACAAATGCACTGATTTTTAACGGTCTGGGTGCCCATGACACCTATCATTGGTAAAGGTTTGCCTCTGATTGCAGATATGTTTCTTGCATTACCTCTCTCAAGATCTGCAGTTGAAAAAGTTTAGGTTTGTGCTGGGCATCCTAATTGGCAGGGTAGTAATACATGTAACTGGATGTGCCAGATGTTCATGACAGAGAAATCTGTTTACTGTATCAGGATTTAGTATTCATGTGGGCTTTTCCTTCTAGTCAAAGTAAATGTACAATTCAGCCACACTGGGTAACTACTGAAGACATGAAGCTTCAGGCAAAAACACTAAATGGTAGTTTGTGAAGAGAAGAATCTACAGAGGAACCATTTTCACCTTTTATGTGACCATCAAATTGTTTTTACCCTTAACATGCCCGCAGCAATGTTGATGGGCAACATGTCCACCAAAGATGCCATAGATTTTTGATTGCTCTAAAAGTACTTTTAAAGGGAAGCATGCCTTTTTAAGCAAAGGCTTTTTGGAAGAACCGTGCTGAAAATACAAAGTTTCACAAGCTTTGCAGTGTGAAATTCTCCTCTTTTGTTTAAATCTCTGTGGCACTGTTGAAGCTTCATCTTTTGACACACATTGTTGAACACTGATTTCCGGTGTCTTTACTCTTTTCTGCAATCAAAGACCAAAAATTTCACAGCACTGTGTCAAAGAAGGAGGATTTTATAAGGATGTTCTTAGCATTAGTTCAGAAGATATTTCTTCTGCCCTTGTACACTTGCACACCGAGCTGAAGCGCCTCTCTCTTCAGGTTGTCCCCTACTGCTTCTCTGGAAGCTTTCCATTGAGAGCAACGTAGAAATCTAGGAAGTCATTGGAATTGCTTGAGCAGCTGTGCACTGCCCCATGGCTATTCTTGTGCAGCATTATTTTATGAGACTCTGCTAATATCCGTTTATATAGCTTTAAAGTCATACATGAAAGCAAGAAGGAGTGCCCTGTGTCTTGCAGGGGAGGTGGGACGTCTGGCCACAGGATGGGAGGGATATTAGTTCTCATCTCAGAATTAGCTTCCCCAGGTGGCTTTCTAAAGCCCTGGTCACTTGGTTGTTGGTTAAACTCATTCCCTGCCTCAAAGGGTTGACAGTGCAGATAAACCAAGCCAGATGAGAGTCACAGCTAAAGTCCAGGAGAGGCAAAGGATCGGGATGAAGGAGGGATTGCTTGACTAGCTGATTTTTCAGAGGTGCTCTGAGACTAGAGGGGGACAGTAAAACTGTACCTCACAACATAATCTGCATGGCGAAGGGACCTAGGTGAAGTGCAGAAACCCAGGCGCAGCAAGGAGATCAGAAGAAAACAGAGCTAGCAGGGGTTCAGATAAAGGTCGTTTTACTTTTGGTAGGGAAGGAAGCATTGTGCTCTGACTCACACAGAGAGAAGGAAGACAAAGTTACTCCCTTTGTGTAAATCTTTGAGGTGAGAGAGGACCAGAGAACAGACACAGCGTTTGTTCATGGAAAGCAAAGTTGGCCAGGCTTTGCAGTGAATTCTCATCCTCAAACAACAGCCTTGTGGGATTAGAAATCCCTAACCAGGGAACCACCAGCATGGGTCTGATCTCTTTATATGCTGGATGTTTGTCATGCTGTTAATTTATATGAACAACCTCAGTAAATAAAATTTACTTCACTGGTGGATCTTTTCCCAGGACCCAATATGTGTGTTCTCAGGGTAGCTTCACCAGCTAAACAGTGACAACTCGCTGCAGAAGTCGTCACGCTAAATCAGAACATCTCTCACGTGGAAAGACTTTTCTTTCAGAAATAAATCCTCAGTGCTCAAATGCACTGTGGGGCAGCGTTTACATCTATGGCCCAGCAGTATTCCCACAAAGGAATGCCTGTGTCCAGCGACGCCTGGCATATGTTCATACGTACTGGCTAGGCTGAAGTCAGCATGGGAGCTGTGGGGGCTCAGGAGTCTCAATATTGAGGCCAGATGTTTTGCCAGGTTACCACAGTTACTACAGAACAAAGTGGCCTTAAATAAGAGACCAGCCCTGTAACACAGAGTGCAAAGCTCACGTGTGACGTTGCTTCCTTTAACCTGAAGTAGCTCTATGTGCACCAGTGGTGGCCTGGGTCTGAGGCAGGTGGGACAGATGTCTGAGATGGGACTTACCACTCCAAACCTGAGATGCTTACCTGGTAGATGTCTCTATGTCAGGGCTAATTAAAACAGCCTCCCTATAACCACTGGAAAGAAATAGGCACTTTTCAGGAAAAATTCATTCAACTTAGTTGAGATGATTGCTTTGGAATTCAATAAGTTGCAGTCTAAAACACCTATGTCTCTTCTCTGACCTCAGACCTCTACTCAGATGTAGGCATCTACATTGTAGCTGCCTTTTTTCACCTGATGAATCGTCTTCATGTGCATCAAGGCCAGCCAATAAATTCAGATATTATTATTTCGAATAACCCTGGCACAGCCAGGGTTGAGGAGGCATTTCTCATCTATGAGGCTTTGCCTGACTACCTGAATGGAATTGGACCACATTTCACCTGCTAATGAGGCCTCAGGCTATTTTAGTTTTTCAACCTTCCTTTATATCCAGTCTTTAAAGACATATTGCATTAGAAAAGGACTAATGTTAAAAATAAAAGGAGTAGGAGTCCGTGTAGGAAACAGCTGACCCTGGAAGAGGGGCAATGGTTGCTAATATGGATTATTTGTAGGGACAGATGGACCTTACAATTTGTTGCTGAAATACATTGCTGCCTCTCCCACTGGCCAGAAGATATGTGCGAGATGCAGAGTCATGCTGCTCTCAACTTCCCCAGCTCACTGATGTGGCGATCCCAGCACACCACGGTTGTGTGTGCCATTCATTTCCACTCAGCTTTGCATGCCTCTGAGAAATTTGATTAGGAGATGGTGATGACAGCAGCCTGCTGCGACAGGAAGAGTGGAATAGAACCACACTGAATTAACCGGAGCAATTTATTTGTCTCACATGTAATGGGCTGTGTTTCTCCATCCACTGTTTTCCCCACCAGAGAGGCGTATGTGGCACTACATGATTTTGCTTGAGGCAGGGAATGAGGGAGGTGGATGAGCTGCAGTGGCTTCTGAATACAACCCTGAGCAAGGCAGGTGGGATAAGGTGGAAAGGGAGAAGGATGAGGGAAAGCCAGCAGGACACTGATGCTAAGGTGAGAGAAGAGAGATGGATACAGAAGTATCCTTCTCCCACATCACCAGCTTCTGTCTCTCCCCACCAAGGACGGAGGAGCAGCCCTCTCTGCCCCATGGTGTGAGACAGGGGTTTACAGAAACTGGGGAGAAAGTCCTAAGATTATCAAATACAACAGTTTTGCAGGCAGGGGAGAGAAAAAGAAGTGGCAGAGTTTGCTCTTAGCTGTGGTTATGTTTCATCTCCCTGCTAGCACCCAGGAAAAGATGCTGTGGAAAAATCGTATATACACAAACTGTTCTGCTCCTCTGCTTTTCCCTGCTCAGCTGCAGACCCCTCTGCAAGGGGAGCTGCAAGGAGGGGGGTGCTGGAGCCCAGTTTGCCGTGGAGCTGGATCATCCCAGGAGAGTTCAGGGAACTGCCTTGTGATGTTTCAGCACCTTGGGGTGCTCCATCCTCATCCTCGTGGCTTGTCGTCTCTTCTTGGCCTACTAGCTGTGCTGTCTCCCTCACCTGCACTGAGCTGGTAACTCCCCACACCAAGCTCTCAGGCAGTTTATGGTATGTGTTGTTGAAAGAGTAGCAAAAATCAGAATATTAAATCCACATAACCAACCCAACCAACCCACATGACCCTGGGTAACCAAGCTGCCTTCAGGGCTTCCTGTAAGCTGCTCTTGTCTGTGAAGTCCCAAAAAGCCGTGCCATAACCCAGATCTCTTTGTACAGCATGTGTTTTGCTGGTCGGTGTACATCAGCTGTGTGTACGCTAAGGGGGAAGATCTCAAAAACCAGCAGCCCTGCAAACCCCCTCCTCCCACCCAGCCGCCGTATATAAATACAGCCGCTCAGACCTTGTTTGTGCTGGAAGACAAAGCTCCCTGCAGACAATTTACTGCAGCCTTCTTAGGGTGGCCCCCTGCTCTGTTCACCAGGGGGAAGGTGTAATAAATTGCCTGCGGGGAGGCTTTGCTCCTCAGAGTCTCTTTAGAGATATGAGAAACTTCTGTCCAGTCAGAAGATTTACTTGTGTGAAAACTGACCTTTGCTTGAGGAAGGGAACTAATGGGTCTCTGCTACTTAGCACACAGCTCTGAGCTAAGCCATCCATTACACACACGTCTTAATAGCAGTCTGGCTCTTGAGTCCCATAACATCATTTCTGTTTTCTGCTTAACTAGGAGTATATTTGTATAAGTAAGCCGTGCTTAGAGAAGGGGACAAGTTGCTTTTCCTTTCCATTCAGACACCCGAGGGGGAAGAAAAAACAGCATTCAAAAAATTTGTTGGTTTGAGCCACATTTTGAAAGTGTTGATGCTGGCAGCATTGTCTTGTCTAATTTTGGGAAGCATTTAGACAGCATGATAGGTACTATGCAGAAATGATGGATGCTGTCAGTGTAGGATTTGTACCTAATTTGGATCAAGCGGCAATAGCTATGTCAGTGCCTACACACGGATTCTCTGACTGGGTCAAAGTCATTTAGATATTGTTTCCATTTTCATTGCAATTTGGGCATATAAACCTTACACCAGTGGGTGTGATTTGCTGTCACCAGTGAAGCAAGCGGAAAGGTCTGCTATGAGGGGTCCCATCACTGTGTTATTGAAGAAAGGGGTAGAGCCAGTAAGTAGACCCCATGACAGCTTTCACAGCCAAATCACACCTTTGTGTGCTGCTGACAACACGGTGGAATGGCTGGAAGGATTTCTATTCCTAAAATGGTTCAACATCCTCAGATGAAAGATGCTCTACAAATACTGAGGGATGGTGATATGCATGAGAGTGCACTCAGCGAGTTACCTCTAATAGCCAAGGTGTCACTTTTGGTAAGGATCAAAGAGCAGAAGAGAGCTGGGCTGGTGCTGAGGAGAGTGGGGAAATTCCCTGGGTGACTGAGGGAGAGGAGGGGAGGAAGGCAGTGTGCTGCTGTGATCCAGTCCCTGCTCTCACCTCACACTTGGAACAGATAACAGCATCACTCCAAGCCAAGAGGAGCTGCAAAGCCTTCTCGTACAAAGCTGCACTGCTCTTGCAAGCTAAGCTCCACGGGACATTTCAGGGATGGAGCGATTTGCAGAATATATTGAGCTGGCTTGCTGCTTTCATGGCTTGGTCAGGCCTGGTTCCCCTCCTGGTGAGAGGGCAGAGGCCTCACTGTACTGAGGTCAGTGCCTTTCAGGTGATGCTTCACGCTGTAACCAAACATCAGAGAGGAATGTGCCTGCGTTGTCACCTTGATTCCTTCTCTGTGGTGATACTGGAGCACTTTGCGGTTTGCAAAGGCTCCCACGTTGTACAGCCTGGAAGAGAGGGAAGAGCTCTGGTCTCTACATATTCGGAAGTGGATCCTTGGGTATTTTGTACATGGAGAAGACAAGGCATGGGAATGAGCAGGTATCCCCAAAACGCTTGGTTTTCCAAGAGTTCAGTGAGCCAGCCTCCTACAAACACTGAGAAAAGTGGGTGGACTGTGCATAAAGGTGCAAACTGCTTCATAGCACAGTAAAGCAGGTGGGAGGGAACAGGCTCAGGTGAAACAACATCCGCAGCTTTGTTAGCTGCAATTGCCTGTATTTCTGAAATCACATTCACCTCTGGTTTTGTGGCTTCCCTGCAATGAAGTAAAAGCTGACACAGCTCTCTCTGGCTGCATCCTGTCCCCTGCCTGGTGCTGGATGAGGGAGGCCTGAGCATGGCACAAGCACAGGGGACAGGACATGGGATCCAATCAAAATGAATGCAGAAGGGGAGGTAAATGGAGCTTTTTAGTGCCTCTGATTTTCATTCCTGGCTGATTACTTAACAGGCCAACTATTTAGCATGACCATTGTCTGCTTTAAGTGTCAGCACATAAAAGTGTGCACCCATGACTATTAGCAAACAGGGCTGGAACATAAAAGGAGCTGTGCAGCCTGAGCTGCTCAGAACACTCATTTAGCATGAGACACTGGACATAATGACATCTGCATTTAAGTCCATTATACTGATGCATGTGATTTTTCTTCTCCTGGTTAGCAAATGGCCTCATATTTTTCAAATTATCCTCGGAGGTTTTAAATGACATGGTGAGGGATAATGAGCCAGACCCCAGGATGGTTAAGGCAGAAGAGGGGTCTCTTCCTTTACCCATTGCTTTGTAATAACGAAATAAGAGGCAGCGACTAAGCTCTGCTGACAGCCTTGTCCTGCATCCTAACCAGAATGGAGTCAACCAGCTGGGAAGGACATGGGAGACACCTCTGCCCATGTCAATCCTTTTTCTTGTGTCTGCATGTGTTTCCCAGCTAGGGCAGGAGGAAACACTGGGGAAGGTGACTGAAGGTCAAAATCAAAAGCCTTTTGCTTCATTCTGACTTCTTCCATGAAATCTGGTTTTAGCCTTTATTTTCCTTTTTCATGGAGAGAAAATCCCCTTTGCTATGTCTATGCCTGATCTGGGCTCTTTAGATGGCAGAGGGACCCTTGGTCCTAGTCAGGGCTCCAGTTTCAATTGCAGTGCTTTCTGGTAGGGTCACTCCTTGAGAAGATGCTTTTCCTCAGTGAAACCAAGTGTTGAAACCTTTCTGAGGTCTTCCAAAGTCCTTTCAATGTTTTCTTTGATTTTTCTTGGAAGAAAATGTCATGGCACCAGAATGGGAGTTTTGAAGTGGTTATTTTTGGTGAAAAAATGGGTTCATTGTTGGATAAAAGCCTTCTGGACCAGCTGGTTCCCACCAGAGTCAAACTTCACAAGAAGTAGGATGATATCACTGCCCCGGGACAGATCTACACCTGAAGTAGACAAGACATCCATTTGCTCTGGTCATGCTTTAAAATATCATTGTGCTGAAGACCACAGTGAAATATTTTTACCATTTGGTAGGTTCTGCTTGGCAATAAACACATGGGCTTGTGATCTCAAATGCTATGACAGTCTATTTGCATAGTCAGGAACTCAGCTGCTCAGAGCTTGGTCTCTGTTAAGCGACAGATGATCAAGTTCAGGCTGATGGGATATGTCCAGGGCTGTATGTTAGAGGCAATGTTAAATATTTTTCATTTGACAGTTTCTTTTGCTGTGTGGAGTTGGGAGTGCTGCTAATTTCAGCTCTCGCTGTCCACAAAAGCACACCACCAGCTCAGGTGCTTTTGAAGGCCATTTCCCTCATAGTCTTGAGGCCTCCTATCCCCACTGTAAAGATAAAGCAGTAGTGATCAAGAACCTTTCCAAAACTGCTAAATTTTCCCATCTGCACACACACAACTGCATTTTCATGAGGCTGGTAGCAGCAGCCAGGGATTCTCCATCTCCTGATGTAATCAAACTGGTGAGTCCAGGACCCAGGCAGGCATTTCTCCCTGCTCCAAATCAGAGGTGGGCATGTGTGTAAAGCAAGGGAGAAATGATAGTAGTGCCAGTTTCCCATCACCCAAGGATCAGAGTTTCCACGGCTGCTTCCCACATGCACTGCTATATAAATGTCTGTGCTTGGCTGGTTACGACGGGAATTGCCATTCATCACGGCGTGAGGGGGCTTAAGCTGTCTCAGAGCAAGTTGTCAGTTAACCAGCGCTTAATATAGAGCAATCTGATCAGTACGAGGCATGTCCTCGCAGCTAAAAAGCTTTAAACGTTTCAGATGCAGCATCTGAAGTCTTCCAAGATACCTTCTGCAGCATTCGTTATTATCTTCCTGCCGCCAAGAGGGAGCAGTCAAGTTAGGCACTTCATGTTCATTACCCAGCGTAATATTCACTGGTCTATTTAATTAATGATTAGAAAATGTGCGTGATTAATTATAAGTTACTGGAGGTGGGGAGGAATGGGGAATGAAGAATGCCGAAATAGATTAACATTGGCTCATCTCTTAAATGTTTTCAAAAATTATCTGGTTTTTACACTCACAAAGTCTTGTGGGGTGTTCCCCCTTCTTGCAGGCACCTAATTTCTCATAGCCACAGTTGCTGGCTATCAGGGAACCCCTTCTAGGGGCTACTTGAGGCAAAGCTGTTTGTGAGCTGTATTGCAAGAGGTGTAGGTAGCGGAGCAGAGGTGTCAGTCACATTGAACTGCCTGTTTCTCTGCCCAGCTCATCCATTATTTCCTGGATATATGAGCTTCACAGCACATGGAGGAATGCTGCTCTCAGGGGAGTCCTCAACAGAAATTTGAGAGTTCCCTCTTAAAACTGATGATCTTGAAACACGCCGTTAAGAAAGGGCTTATAAGCTTAAGGGGCAAAACAGACAGAGGGGGGGGCAGAGGAGGGAGGAGTGTTTTCTAAATGCAGCACAACAGCCCCAAGCAGCTAAATGATTTGCTGAATGTCATGAAGGAAAACTGTGTCCGAGTTGGGAATTTAACCCAGATTTTTTGCTCAGTTCATTGCCTTAGCAGCTGGATGTTCCTTCCTGCCTCCTTAGTCACTGACATTGGTCATCATCAAGTGTGGTTTCCTTCACCGTATTTGGAAGAGGTGGTAACAGGAGGAGGTCTGACAGAGATTCATGATCAGCGTAAAAATGTGTCCTTCCCTCCCCTTTCTGTTGTTGCAGCCCTGGCTGTGAATTCAGGGGAGTCTGCTCCAGTTCAGGTTTTTTGATCTTGCCACACAGCAAATCCCAGAAGAGTTCTCTGCAAATCTGTTTTCTTTTAAGTAGCACCAATTTCCTGGTGCACATGCTTTGTATTTGTCCGGGTGCATGTGTGAGAGCCAGTGGCTCCCCAGCACACTCTCCACTCTGGAGATCACTTGAGAATTGGGTTTTCTTTGTGAAGATGAAGTATCATGTGCAGGCTCTGTGCACTGAGACTCAATTTTGCACAGAAAATGATCTGGGTATGTGTCTGTGTGGAAAGCCTTCGGAAAAGATCCTTGCAGCCTTAAGAAATGCAATATTGCCCTCTAGTGATGATGAGGATGGTCTCGTTTGAACGTTGATGAAACAAAAAGCATTTTGGCTAACCTTCACTGGGATTCAAAAATGGAATAAATGTTCCTGCTTTCTTCTGACCCCGGAATTAAAGATTCTACCGTCACGACTTGGAGAGCGCTGGTAGTGCTGATAAGCAAAGGAGGTTGTTCAAGGATCATAAAACGTGTAAAATTATCATTTTTCTCCATTAATTCAGCATATGGAAAGCCAGCTGCACTCAGAGAGCAGATCTAGTAAGAAGGTTCCTTTCTTAATGCAGCATCTTTTTTGCATTTTTAAAGCCAAGTATATTTTTATTTGCCAAAAAAAAAAAGACATGAGATTTCAAGGACAGGAGGTGAAACACAGCGGAAACCAGAGAAAAATACATTAATTAGTTTAATTCTTGTGCTTCATGAGCCTTACATTCAAATGTTGGATTTTTTAAATTTGGGTTTTCTTTCTCATTTGAACTCTTCTGGAACAGGAGAAAGAGGGAAAACAGCAGGAGCACATCAGCAGATGAACAAGAGCTCAAAATAGTTCTCTTACTATTAAGCAAGTAGCTTTTTGTATCTGTCAGGAAATAAACTGTTTTGAAGGGCCTTCAGAAGACACTTAGGAGCACTACAAAGCTTTGACCTTTACCCCTAAGAAAGTCACATTTAAGGCTCTCGATTCTGCAAATAGCTCAACATGGACAATCCCTCCAGTGCTTGTGTGAAGCCCCAGGGGTGTCAGCAGGTCTCTCAGCTCCACTCCCAGACAGCAGGGTTAAGGAGTAAGGTTTCTTTGTAACTGGACTCCACATCTCAACCCAGATTTCTAAAATATCTTGTTTTTTTAAGTTCCTGAAGCAGACAGCATTTCCCTAGCACCTTTCCTATTCTAATTGCCTCTGACAAGGCACTATAGTACTGGAACTTATGTAAGGAACATTGCTGCCATTGTACTGCAACTTAAACATCACTATAAAATAGGGTGGGCAGACAGAAGGGTTATTTTCCTTACTTAAAACACAAAGTCAATGCAAAATTCACCTCCATCATTCACTGAACCTATCCAGGCTTTCTCTGTTACTACAGGAACACACAACATACTTATATGTAATGATCAGTCATTTGACAGTATCCTGAGCTTTCTTACTCAAATGGTCACAAGGTAGAATTAAGGGCCGGAGTTGATTCAAGCCATTGGCAAAAATCTCATGGAGTTCACTGACTAAACCTTCAAAGTAGGCAGGACATGGAGTACTGAACTGATTCATATATGTGATGGACTTCCACCATAATTGCAAATATATGGGTTAATCAGTCAATGTAAGAGAGTGGGTTTTTCTGACACTGAGGGTTTGGGCTGGGCGGCTTTTTACTGAGTTCTGCAAAGTCATCTAGCTCAAAAAAAAATGTATTATTGTCATTCCCATTCAACCCCAGCATCACTGCTCATGGTACTGGTAAATTGTGCAAGGTCCTTAACTATTGCTATTGCTAGTTGCTTACTCTGCAACCATAGCTGCTACATGCTAGCAGCTAAAATAAATAAAGAAGCCTTTATAATATTTGCCTTATGCAGAGCTGAAGTGGACAGGGAAGGAACCCAGAAGTTAATTCTGTCAGTGAAAATTTTACACGACACAGGTAAATAGCACAGAAATGGGCAGGTCAGGTAAAGGAGTGAAGAAGAAATGCCAAAATGTGATGGAGAATGAAGGGGAGTTTACAAGCAAACAGAATAAAGTATTATTTGAAGTTTAAAAACAAAACAAAGGATTATTCAGAAACAAAATAATCCACTTGATGATCCAGTTCCTTTGGTATGGCTGGGGTGGTGGTGACTGATCATGTCCTGGAACATGCACAAGCCTCTTTCATCACCCCAGTCTACCACAAGAAAAGAAACTTCATTTTTAGTATACTCATCATGACGCTGTTGACCACATTTTCATGTAATGAGTGCACGTTCATGGTTTGCCCTAGTTCCACACTGTGTCTCACCTCTCTTGCTTTCCCTTTCAGGTTCTACATTGAAAGCATCTCCTATCTAAAGGACAATGCTACGATTGAGCTGTTTTTCTTGAATGCCAAGTCCTGCATCTACAAGGTAAGGACTTGAGGAGCTCCGAATGGCACTGGGGTGGGCTGAGACACCGGGGTCTGCACTCTCTGCCACAAAATGTACATTAGTCACACCTGAATTTCAAGATTCAACGTCCTCCTCCCACCTTCCCTCACTCCTCTGTCTCTAACCACCCTGGCCAGCTTCCCCGTCTGATAGAGGTTTTGAGGTAAAACACCCCTGGAAGTAACTCTTGTGGTTGGTAGGAGGGAATCTGCAGCTGCTAAAATTATAAGCAGGCTTGTATTTAATAGGAAATGGCTGGTTTTGTGTTAAAAAACCGCCGGTGGAGAAGCTCTTGGGGCCTGCTCTGGGCTGAGTGGCTGTTGTTTGTGGTTCCCGCCCGAAGAGGGCGGCAATGGCCGCGCGGGCTGCGGGGCGGGCGCCATCTTCTGGGCTTGGCGGCAGAGGAGGCGGGAGCGTGTGGGATAGTGAGTGTGTGAGTGCTAGTGCGTGTGTCAGTGACACTGTGCCTGTGTGTGCCTGTGAGGTTGGACCTGTGTGTGCCTGTGAGGTTGGACCTGTGTGAGACAGTGTGCAAGGGCAGCGTGAGAGTGCGTGAGGTTGTGTGAGTGCGAGAGTGGGGATAGGCATGGGAGGCTGCGTGTGTGATGGGCGTGTGTCTGCGTGCGTGTGTGACTGTGAGTTTGTGTGTCTGTGAGAGTGTGTGTTAGAGATGTAAATTACTACGTGTTTGTGACAGTGTGAGGGTTTGTGGGTGAGGGCGAGTGAGCATGTGGGTGTATGTGGGTGTGTACTGAAGATCAGCTCGTACAGGAACAAGCCATGCAAGGAGAAATGGTTTTTGTGCTAGAAATAGCCCTGCCTGGTAGGCTATTGAAAACACCAGCCTGCTGTCACGGGTACTGTAACTCAGAGCTGCCCCTTGCAAGGCACTCTGTGCGCCAGAGATAAGGGCATCCTGGCACGGCCTCTGCTCCACCAGTGGAGTGCCTGCAGCAGAGCTGCGAAACTCATCCCTGCGGTGCCCCAGGCCACCCGTACGAGGGAAAGGGCAGGGTCCAGAACATTAAGCAGGCCCAGGACCTGCAGAAGTGGAGGCTGGCTGTGTGCGGGCTCAGCCATGTGCGCTGGATGGGTGACTTGATGTGTGGGACTGGGAGAGGTTTTTTCAGCAGCTGGGATTCCCTGGGAGGATCCCTTCTACCTCCCTCTGTGCTGGCAGAGGCCATTCCCAGTGACTCACCTCCATCTGCCAGGGAGGAAGTGGTAGGGTAAGACAGCTGTATCAGGGAATGATTGTACCACCATCCCACAGTCCTCAGCAGGTTTGTGACCTGCTAAACCAACTAGCTGACATCAAATCTGAGGCCTCACTCCCTGACATCTGCATCTCCTAAAATGCAGGGACTAACTTTGCATCTCCTGTAGTGCAGGGTAGAAGCCAGAAAATGCCTTTTTTCCAGTGCCCAGGCAAAGAGGCAGGGCTGCTGAGCCTGAGCTGTGCAGAGCTTTGCTCTCTGGCAAGGCTGCAATTAGATGTGCTTAGTCAGCCCTCTGACAGCAATAAGCTCAGTTAGCATCACATTTTGGTTCCTGGGGAAAAGTTCGTTGTTGGAGTATTGCCAGGAAGAGCTTACACTGTTGTTCTTTTTTTGGAGAAAGCTTAATAAGAAGAAGTGAAAAAAAGAAAAAAGTGCCTACAGATCTAGGTTGGTCTATTTTAGTCTGACCTCTCCTGAAACCATTACTTTGCACATTTGAGCTGACTGTCATCTCTATCCAAAAATAGCCATGCTGGATTCCCAGTCTCCCATGCGGGTCCTTCCCCATTTGACTTGCAGCCACAGCAAGCCATGCTGTGCTATTAAAAAAGGCGCTGAATTTGAAAGTTGGGTGCAAAGTCTCTGCTAAGACGCAGGGCAAGCGCACAGCCAGCACGCCTGGAGGATTCCTCTAGCTGTAGAAAGAGCGATTCAGTGTCTAAGCACAGTCAGTGCTTGTCATCTCTGCAGCTAGGAGGTGGTGTTGCATGCTCCCAAATCTTGAAAGCTTCCTTGCTGCACCAAGTTTCTTTGTTGGACTTCTTGTGGATGCCTTCACCCCAGACTCCCCTGCAGAAAGATCATACTGTGTATAAGTGTAGTTCATAACACTGTGCTTGTAGCACTTCAGTTCTTCCCCTGTTGATTCTCCAGACACACACCATCAAATGTCCCCATGCACAGGGATGCTCAAGTTGGGAATTAAGAAAACTAGGGCTACTGGTTCCCTGGGTTGCCAGCTGGGTCTGCGTTGGGTGCTGTACTCCTCCGGCTGTGCCCACCACTCCTCCTCACCCACCCACATACCCAAACCCTCACACAAGACCAGCAAGCCCCTGTTGCCCAGAAAGGCCAAGCTACTTTGTGCTACCAAACGAGACAGGGCTTGGCATCGGGCACTCAATCAGTCGGGCTGTTTAATTACTAGCACTATGTTCTGGCAGGGGTTTGTGCCTGTGCCAGCTAGCCCTGTCCCAGGCTTTGCTTGGGCACTGCTCAGGGATGAGCACCTGTTTCCGAGAGGCAATACAGCTGAGATAACCCTGTCTGGGACCAGGGGAGGGAGGAAGAGTGTTTAGTCGGGAGCTATACTGTGCCACATGCCCTTAGGGCCAAAGAACGGGCCCTGGCCTACTTTACCTACTAGTATAGACATGCCGTAACATCAACATGTGGTTGAAGAGGCTGGTTTGTCTGCGCAGTGCCTGGTGTTTCAGGCAGGGAGGAAGACCAGGCGCTCTGGTTCTACTCTGCATCGCCCCTTGCTATGGGATTTGCCTGACTGCCCCAGCCCAGCCTGCAGCTGAATCCACAAAATCCAGCCACTTCCCTTGGCACAGGCACATCGTTAGTGCAGGTGCCTATGTGAATCAGGCAGTTCAGCTGGACGGGGAAGGTGTGTTTATTGCCCATAGCAGAGCTGGTCTTCACTCCCCAGGGTGTTGTTAAGAAGAAGGTGATGGAAGTGCTTACTTTAAAAAGCTGGCACTAGTAAAAGCCAATGACACCTGGATCTTATCCTCTGTTTTGTTCCCTTTGTTTTTGATTTTGCCAGAGACAAGCCAACGCAGCAATTGTGGCTTGTAAATGAGGTGTGGCCATGACTTGGCTGGAGCACAGATCACAGCAGTGATCTATATTTAGATCACTCATTTCTTGCCAGATGAAGTAAAATATTAAAAACAGCAGCTTAAATAAATACAACAGAAAAGCTACCACAGGAGTGAGCTGAACAGTGACCCAGTTTACATGGCCATGCACGTAAGAGACAACATAGGAGTTCCAGTTGCAGAACAGAGGCCTAAACAGTATCTTGGTAAAAATCCACTGTCTTCCCACAACCAGGGACCAGAGACTTGGGGAGAGCACACTTGGCCACAATATTAATGCTTGTGCTTCTCATCCCAACCATCTTTGATGCTGGGTCTGCATCCCACACATTCAGACAGGGCAATGCCTGGACTCCTTGGTTCTGTGACTGCTATCTCAGGCACAGAAGAAGGACCCTGAGGGCATATGATGGGACCATCAGTGTCCTTCATGTGACCATGGTGTCCAAGCAAAACACAATTTCACCTGACCCTCCAAGATTGCTTTCATGGGGGCTGGATCCTATAGAATGGAGCAGTGAAGATCTACCAAAAGATTTGCTGCCACAGCTCATTCTCAAAGCACTCCCAACCCCGGTGCTCATGGGGATGAAAGGGCCAAAAACAGAGCTCCTGTCCTGCAAGAGGGACTATGACTCGTTTTCCTGTGAATTTACCCTGGGCAAGGGCCAAAGGAGTTCTGTGGGGGCTTTGACACAACCTCAGTGAAGACAAATCTTATTTCCTTGCTTCTGTGAGACAAGGACAAGGCTGTGTTCCCCTGAAGCACAGGTAACATTTGGGGGAGAAAAAATGTATTTCCCAGAATACCTTTTGCTAAATTACACAAGAAAATAAAGATTACCCTAATCCTCCCCCTTCCACCTGCCTTTTCCTCCCTCCTCCCCAGGAATCCCTTCATGCCACATCCAGTTATGCTTCATTTACCAAGCCATTACGCTGAATATTTGGTTTTCTCCACATCTGAGTGGGCAGGTTCTCCCTCACTTTGGTCTCCAGGAGCACAGGGAATGCTTTGAAGCCCAGCCAGGGGAGAAAACTGGCACTGCATGCTTCACCATGCAGTAGCCAGGAGGAGAAGCACCTCCTTCTTACAGAAGCTCAGACTCAACTCCCTTTTTCTTTCTTGTTGTCTTCACCTTTCAAGGAACTGATTGAGGTTGACAGTGAAGTGGTGTTTGAACTGGCTGCATACATCTTGCAGGTGAGCACCCGCCTTCTTTCGCTTTGCGCTTCCTCGTGTTGCATTGACTCTTTTGATCTGCCAAAACCAGAACGGCTGTACAGAAGTGCAGGGGTTCACCCATTCGTCGGAGAAAGATGTCTTTACACAGTTTTCATCATTTATACCAATGCAAAATAGATACAGAAGGTTCTTAAACCAGACCTCTCCATGCATGGAGCAAATTCCACTGCCCAACATTTTGCATACGTAAGTGCATGTTATGTTTGCATCAAGACAGGTACCCAAGACCCTGGGGTATGATGTAAAGCCAGAGCAAATCTTAAGTGATGAATGCAATTTCCTAGGTGAAATCCATATACAATGGGTTCTTCTCTGGTGACTGTACTTGCATTTGTTTTCCCAATGGAGTTTGGCCCCATGATGATCTCGATAAGCTTCTACATATGCAACTGTCTGTATTCTTCAAGGTGTGCAGAAGGGCTTAAAGACTTTTCCAAAAAACTTCTTAAGTCCTGCTCTTAAGGAAGAGAGAAAGAGTAAGAGAGCAAATTACCAGCAGCATCTGGAAAATCTCTGGTTCCCAAAGAGGAATCTTCTCAGGGTAGCGACGGTGGTTTTTTGTGAAAGGTCTCTTTTTAGGAGCATGACTGCAGGAGCAGATCAGCAATAACTGTCAGATGATTCCTGTTCCCCTTCCATACAGTGTAGTTTTCATTTTTTTTCCCATCAGCCATGAAGCTGTCAGGAGCCATGTGAGCAGAGAAGCCATCTCACCAGACTGCACTAATAAATAACAATGCGCTGCACGTCTATAGCTCTTTCCATGTTAAAGAAGCAATTAATGCGTAGGGGTTTGAATCTTCATTAAAATCATTTTATGTAACAAAAAGGGAGCGAGAGAGTCAGGATGGGCGACTCAATTAAAAGCACATTAAAGAAACTGCATATTGGCTGTTGGGGGAATACACATCAAACAACAGGCTCATTGTGAGACGCAGCAATAGGGTTATGAATCTATTGTCTACTAATCCTAATGAATAACTTCAGGGCTTGGTAATTGTGCAGCCGGATCCAGATCTGCCACTCTAACCCTGGTTGCTGCGATTGTTTCTCAACGCGGACAAATACAGGATGTTACATGTATTCCTGTAGTAGTTTGATGTGTAACTTAATAGAAACAGTCAAAACAAGCCACACCTCTGCTGCCTGTAACCAGAAATTACTACAACTCATGTTTGTGACAGAACCCAAGCAAAACAAAAGGGCTCATACTGCATTTTGTTCTACTTCTCCCTGCAGCATTCAGGTCAAAGAACTGAAGTACAGAGAATCAGCCCTACAGAGTTGTTTTTTATATTCAATATGGTCATCCCTGTGCAGGCCATGGCATATCCCTTGGGTTTTGCTCTGTGTTGAGCTATAATCATGATATGCTCGAGGACTCCATCCTGTGAACCAAAGAGCTTGTCTGCCCTTCAGTTCACTCAGAGGGAAACAGGAAGACAGTAAAGGATTGTCAGAACTCAAGTGATTTAGTCTGCAGACTTACTGCAAAAATTGTTGCATTACCAGAACAAATTAAAGCACCACCAAAGCTCTGGCCTTTACCCCAGCCTCAGGACTGAAGCACCAGTGGACACGGGCTGACAGGTTTTGATGGTGGATAGACAGATGTAAAGACAAAAGACCTGAATGCAAAACCCGGTCGTCTTGGCAGTGGAAACTCCCTCACTGCACAAATTACATTCTTGCACTGTGCTTTCTGTGTAGCTGATGGCAAATGAGGTGCTTTAGCATGCATCATATGAAAGGCACATTGCCTATGGAAAATGAAAAATGCATATTACATCTGTTGGGGGAGGGGACACTCTCCAGATTATAAGGGTTTGCCAGATATGCAGTAAGACTTGGGTACTAATCTAACCTGGAGTAGAGCATTACCCAGCCCTTTAACATCAGGCTGTGATGGTAATAAATAGAAATATCTAGATATATAAGTAAGAGAGCTAAATATGTCTCCAAGCACCCAGCAAGGAGCTAGAGAAACCTGTGGAGTTAGAGAAACCTGTATCTTGCATCCCCTTGAACAATGACAGTAAGTTAGCTTTTTGAAAGTCTAGTTACTAGAGAATAATGAATACTTGTAAAAAGAGTCGGGGGACTTGCAGTCTCAGAGGCTGCAAAGTCACTGAGACTTCAGAGATCTAGTAATGTAGCATCTACATTGACCAAAACCTTACGTAATTACTAGCATTATTTCCGGCAGCTTCTTGGGTATCCACTAGCAGAATGAGGAATCATGTGGCCCCAAAAGGCAAACCTTTTGTTTGTTAATCTGCCCCGCTTACTGCATGTGTCATGGCACTTGACATTAGGTACTGGTTCCAAAAAATACATGAGGAATCAATTAGAACAGGAAATTGCTGCTAAATGAATTTTGCAAATGGAAAATCTTGAACAGACGTTTTCTTTTTTTTTTTTCTATTTTTAATGATATATTTTTAACTTTTCTTCCTCATTTTGCAGGAGGCAAAGGGAGATTTTTCAAGGTAGGTGAACTTAAAAGTTTTTTGTCATTGTGTGCTGTGAGAATGAATGTGGTAAAATCACTGGGTGAGTGCTGCGAACCAGTTGTGGCTGTGTAGCAACAGGAACACATTACTAACATAGACATCATGTTTCCTGAAACCATTTCTTCACAAAACACAGCCTTTGACCAGAGCATGCCTTGCAGACAGCATTGTTTGTGACTTTTTTGTTGACAAATCTCTTTATATGTCCATGAAGTTCAGGAAATAGACTAGTCTTCGGAAGGAAATTGCTAAGGAAATGACTTTACAGTCACTGTTATATCACAGATCCAGCCAGAGGCAACATTAAAATTCCATCACTAATTGATATTTCAGCTTGAATTTGGGCTGAGTTTTCATAGTCGTAATGATTATGACATTATTTGGTTTTGCTGAATTTCCGCTATCCCTGAGCCAAATCTTCATGTTTGCTGCAAGAAATTCAAAGAGGTGACTGTGCTTGGTGTTTCAGGAGACTGTTAGAAATGCCCAGTAATTTTCACTTAAGTTGACAGTATCTGTCAGTTATGCATTAGTAGCAACCAAAGGTCAGATGGCAGTTTGATGCCTCATGTGAGAAACATGAAAGTTCATCATCTGAAGCCCAGGGCAGAGCAGATGAACACATTCCACTTTCTGGTGGACTGGGACTTCTAGCCAGCTAGAATTGAAACAAATCAGAGAAAAGGAACAATGCACTGCAAATACTGCCTACCCATCTGGGCATCTGAGATGACATAAGGTAACCCTTGCTAAAAGAAAGTTTAAATTCTGCCTTATCATTTCTCAAAACCTTTATCAACTTGCAGAATCCTGACATGCATCTGACCACAGAAGCAAGCCCAGTCTTGTGTCATTTATCAGGTCCATTCAATTTAGAATAACTCAGCTATTGACAGGGTACTGGACTGCATGTGGCTCTTTTACTTTTCAGTCTGGTTTTCAATGTTCTGCCACATGCTTAGTCCAGAAGAGCTGGACCAAGTAGAGTTTTGCCATTCAAAATGGTGATAAACCACATCTTCCACTGGTTCTCCTATGAAGAACAATATTTAATGTTTCTCAGTGTATCTTGGAAATGACAAAAACACACCCGGAAAGTATTCATCCAGACTATGAAACACAGAATAGAAAGGAATTGGATGGCTTGGGGTAATAAGACTGAAAGCATTTTATCTTCAAGTATCTGTTTCCAGATCAGAAGTGGAAACAGCTGGTGGAAAGCATCCATCTGCTAAAAGCTGTTTGATGTCCCTTGTAAAAGGAGTGGTTGAGTTTATCACAGCACATTTCTCTGGGCCACAGAGAAATGAGGAATCCTCTTTGAGAGCACAGAAGATATCTCAACACAGGGTGTTAACTGCTTCCTCCACGTTGCTGTGGCAGTCATCACCATCCCTGTTCAGTCAGCTCGCAGTCCCTCCCACCTGTTGATCACGATGATTTGAAATGGAAGGGGAATCCTTACTTCCAAGTCAGGCAGAGAAGTGGTGTCATAATGACAACTTGCTGACACTGCCAGGGATCTTAATTTATCAATGGGCTTCTGTGGCAAAGCAATCTGCCATGTTAATGGGGTTTAAAGCCTGTTCTTGGAGGAGGGTAGAAGAATCCTACCCTGACCCTCTATGGTCTAGTAGAAGGCTTAGCATCTCCAGGGATGTCTGTCCAGCAGCTCCCCTCTAATGTGCACTGACATGGGTTTATGTGTTGGGTAAGATCCAGGTGCTACTGAAGTCAACATGAGGTCATTGTGGTCAAGATTTTGCCTGCTGAGATTTGTGGTTATTCATATCAGCAGTGTAAAATCTGGGAGGCAAATCAAGCCTGGGGCCAGCCAGAGGAACTGCAGATGGAGACAAATGTTCTGACTTCTCTTAGGGCTGAAGTATGCTTCAGTGTTTGAAGTTAGTTGATGTCGAGATGCTGTTTGAAATAGAAGTGGCTGCTCTTTGAAACAGAGAAGCTCTGCAGTTGTGAATATCTTGCTGCTGAGATTTAAAGATAATGTTGTGCATGGCAGCATACATTGCATAAAGGCTGAACTCTTGAACTCCTGCTTTGTTTTTGAAGAAATAAGTTAATTCTAAAGGGTTGCATGCTTGGAACGCAGACTGCAGATTTCCCACACCTGTCCTGTCTGCTGCCACCATCAGATTTATAGCCTGAGAGACTACAAGTTTCCCTTTGGCCCTGATCCAGAAAAGTGCATAAGCACTGCCTCATTTATAGTCATGGGAGAGTTGCTGTTCCCCATGGGAGCCTTCCTGTGAGTTACTGCAAATCACTGTCACAATTTCAGCTGCAGGTTGGCACCTGCCCATGGTGGCCAGAGCGTGATTACGTCCAAACCCCACTGCACCCAGGTGAAGTTTTTTAAGCTGAGGGTGGTGAGACACTGGCACAGGTTGCCCAGGGAAGTTGTGGATGCCCCCTCCCTGGAAGTGTTCAAGGCCAGGTTGGACTGGGCTTTGAGTAACCTGGCAGGGGAGTTGAAATTAGATGATCTTTAAGGTCCCTTCCAACCCAAACCATGCTGTGATTCTGTGATCACAAGGAGCTGGTTCAGGACTCCTGAATGCAGCTGCAAGTCTGCTTTTTGGGCCTTATGGGAGCTCAAAAAACAGAACTGATCTTACAAACTCTAGCAGTCAGTTTTCTACCTCTGTGCACTGATGCATCTACAATGACAGCAACTCCCACTGCATGGGAAATCATCCCATGCCTCAGAACGACGACTGTGCTCATAGTACTCCTCTTTCCTTTCCTCCGCTGGGGCTTATGTGTCATTTCAAACACATGTTCTACATCCTTTGGTAGGGCATCACCATGCACAGGTCTCTTATTACTGATTCTTGTCTCTTTGGAATACCACCTAACTTGGGTAGCACAACGACCGCCCAGTGTTTGGCAAGCCTGGAAAGCACATAGAGCAACTCACCCTGATCTGTCTTGAACTAAGGTGACACAATAGCCCTGACAGATCAGTTTCACAGAATCACAGAATCACAGGACGTTAGGGATTGGAAGGGACCTCAAAAGCTCATCCAGTCCAATCCCCCTGCCGGAGCAGGAACACCCAGATGAGGTAACACAGGAAGGCGTCCAGGCGGGTTTTGAATGTCTCCAGAGAAGGAGACTCCACAACCTCTCTGGGCAGCCTGGTCCAGTGCTCTGTCACCCTCACTGAGAAGAAGTTTCTTCTCAAATTTAAGTGGAACCTCCTGTGTTCCAGCTTGTACCCATTACCCCTTGTCCTATCATTGTTTGTCACCGAGAAGAGCCTGGCTCCATCCTCGTGACACTCACCCTTTAAATATTGATAAACATGAATGAGGTCTCCCCTCAGTCTCCTCTTCTGCAAACTAAAGAGACCCAGCTCCCTCAGCCACTCCTCATAAGGGAGTTTGACACCTTTAGCCAGCAATTTGACTAAGCCCTTTTCCATTTCTAATTTGTGTTTCATTTTGAAAGCAAGCCCATCGGAAACCTTGAGCTCCTGGACCCGTTTAGATCACCTCAGAAAAGTATTTCTCAGTGTTTGCTGTAGTTCAGTGTTTTGCAAGCAGAGTTGTACAAAGGGCACAGTTGATACTAATTTAGGCAGAGTGAGGTTTAAAATAAGAAGTTATTCTCCTTAAGAAGTTCCTAGTTCTCTGTATTAAGGGAGAGTGGTTTTCACATTATTTAAGAGAATCCCCAAATGCTTCAGCTGACAAGACTGATAAAGGTTTACATTTAGGCTGGGACATACCACTGAATCTAGGACAATCAGGTATCCCTGTTCAGCTGATTCTCAGGTTGAATAGGACACTCAAGATTTGATCTGTGCTTTTTCATATTAGTTACAAACTTTTGGCTTCAAAGGCACAGAATCACATGTATATAGAATCCTGCAGACAGGTGTAAAGGTTATTAACTCAAGGTAATCTTGTTTCTAGCAGGAAACTGAGTCACACTTGGTTGGCAGAGGGCGGGCAGGACAAATTTCAATTCCTCAGATGAACACAAGTCCTACAGGTGTGACCCTCTTCAGGCCCATATAGAGGAAGGAACCAGGGTGCCCTGGCTAATTCTGGGGAGAGTATCACATAGTGTTGAAATAGTTCCCATTAAATCTATCCTACTGGATTTTGAGTCCAGCCTGACAGTGACCAAAATCCTTGGGAAACTCACATTGACTTCAGTTTTAAATGTTCAGAATCCAGCTCTTCAGCCTTAAACAGCATCTGTGTCCAGGCAGCTGGAAATAACATATGCTGATCATTTGTCCCTCAGTTTGGGGAGGGGAAAGAAAAAACCCTAAGAAAAGCAAAATCCTGAACTATAGCAGCTAGTTCCTCAAACAGGCTCTCATTGCTAGATTTCTCCCAGTTAAGCAATATGAGACATTTCAAGTGAACTCCAAGTATCTCCCAGCAACATATGAAAGAATAACAAGGGAGGAAAGCAAACGGCCAGTTTCCTGTTAAGCAGAATTTCACAATAATTTCAACGTTTGGGCAGATGGTAATCTAACGTAGTTTCAGGCTTACTTTTCTTTTTGTGTAACCAAGTGACATTTAGCTAATTAGAATTTATTTAAGGGCTACAAAACCCAGGCTGCATTCTTGCAACCTTCTGGAGGAGATCCTAAGCGCTGTATTTCAAATGTACCATTTAATCTGCATTTCCTCTGGCATCCAACAGAACTAATTCCCATGCTGAGAAAAGTTGGTAACTTTAACCTGCAGTTTTGTTTTGTTGCTGATCATTGTTATTACACACACTGGAAAAATGTATGGATTTCCTGAGACATAGCTGCATATGTAATCTTGCTCAAAATTATTGCAGCCAGTTTGGAAAAACTTGGTTTTCACAAAATGCTTATGAAGTGGCTAGGGAGGACTTTTACCTAGAGAATCATTTAGGTTGGAAAAGACCTTCAAGATCATCGAGTCAAATCATTAAAGTAGTACTGCCAAGTCCACCACTAAACCATGTCCTGAAGTGCCACATCTACACGTCTTATAAATACCTCCAGGGATGGTGACTCCATCACCTCCCTGGGCAGCCCCTTCCAGTGCTTGACAACCCTTTCATGAAGAAATTTTTCCTAATCTCCACTCTAAACCTCCCCTGGAGCAACTTGAGGCCACTTCCTCTTGTCCTATCGCTTGTTGCTTGGGAGAAGACGCTACCTCCATGTGTAGACAGAAATACTGGGATGTGGTGACTAATCTAATTGCCCAGACTCATTAAACAGACCTTACCAGAACCTGTTGTCCATTCTCCAATCAGTCAACTTTATTTCTGGATATCTAACCAGCTTTCAGGAACCCATGCAGATGGCTCTCCCAGCTCAGTTTTCATATTGTTATTCAGACTTTTAAATAATAGTGGTTTAGAGGACACAGAGAAAGTGTGTTTGGAGCCTTTTCCCTGTATATTAATAAATCTGTATCAAAAGCACTCTCCCATATATAAAAACCCTGGAGGTTGGACACTTCTGAATATAAAATAAATGCAGCACAAGTGACCGGATTAAACAAACGCTTTCTAAATACAGTAATAAAATAAACACACTGAGATATTTCACTAGAAAGAGTGGGAAAGGCAGTAAGTACAAAACCACTTGTGATCCTACTGGAAACATTTTAAAATTTAAGGGGTTTGGTGTTTTAAAAGGAGCCAAGAGGAAAGTGACCTCACGGTCACTAGTTCAAATGCAACCTGAGTATTTTTTCTTTCTTTCTTTCTTTTCCTTGATTTCACATCCTTTTGGGAGTCTAAATTCATTTGTCTTGAGATCTCTGAGTCACTTGCCAGGAGATTTAGTGAATAAATGGACCAGAGAATGAAATACTTTTTGTTCCTGGAAGTGATTACCTGATACACATTTCACACTTTGAAGCTGTGGGGCACTACCTTTACAGTGTTTTCTAGGTACTGAGCAGAAATGCTAATCCCATTCAACAACATCACCAAGAAAGTCTTTTTCTCTGGTTCTTAAAAGTCTTTTTATCACAGTGCAAGCAAGCTCTGCTCCTTACTGACAGGAAAGATGGAGCTGACTCGTTTTAGCCTTTCCTTTTAAGAGAGCCATTACTGATTCAGGCTTTTTCCCGGACTCTTAAATATAGTTACTCACCACTAATCTTGCCCTATTTGACAATTTTCTGGGCTCAGAAAGTCCCTGATTGGAAATTATTCCCTGTTTTCCAAGAAAAGTTTTGGAAATTTCTCAACTTCCTTCTCTGAGCAGCCAGCCTCAAAAAATGTTCACTTGAGGGCAGTGATTGCTGCTTGTGCTCTGATTGTGCTGAATTCTATATTATTTTTTCCTCTGTTTCTTTCAAAATGTCAAAAAAGCTCAGTAAGAGCTGCGTATGCATGTGCTGCAAAGGAGACGTCTCTGGGCAGACCCAGAAAACTCTGTAAACAGCAACAGCTTGTTGTGTAGGCTGTCAGTCACAGCGCAGAGCAGCCAGATCACCAGATAACAAGGAACAGAGCAGCTTCTTGTTCAGACTTGTGCAAATATTCACCTGATGAAATACAAATCTGAATAGTTTTTGAGAATTTGCTCTTACAAAGGAAGATCTATCTGATGGTCAAGTGACCGTGAGATTTAGGCAGGAGTGGGTGTTCAAATATTGTTTGTCAAGACATTTGACTTGGCATATGAGGCACTACTGAGTGGTTTTCTATGTGCTTAGCAGGGAAGTGGTTGCCTTAGTCATTTCTTGCAAGTGCTGTTCTACACATCTTCATCCTGCAAAATTTGATCCTAATTAAGACTTGGGCATCTCTGTCATAGATCTGTCTTGACTATAAGTTGTGGTCCTGCTTTAAAACTATTTAATTGATTGTTGGAGATCTACCATAATAATAAATACCTGTAGACATACCCAAAATGCCTGCTTCAGGATTTATATTAGTGGTTACCCTATGAGCCAACCTAACAATTAACCTGCAGACTCCAATTAAGACAAACCCACCTAGGGCTCAGGCAGAGCCTGCTGCTGGGATTGCAAATGGAGGAACGCTGTGGGAAAATTTTAACAACTGAAGCTCATGTCTCTGCAAGCCACTATACAGACAGTCCCAGAGACAAGAACAAAACAGTGGGTGACCTGGCACGTCCAAGGGCTCCTTTAGCAGAGGTTAGGGTGGTTGGTCTGCAGCTGAGGATGCCAAAACTACCTGTCTGCCTGGTTAATGCTTGACAGGACAAGCCAGTGGGCTCGGAAATCTGGAGCTCTGGAAGAGGTCTCTCTCTCCACGGCTCCAGGACAGCCACAGTTTTTGGCAGGATAAAGGGCAGAGTACAAGAAGGAAGAAAAAACCTGCTATTAAGAAGAAAGCAAATAAACAAACATTAATTCTTTGGAGCTCCTCAGTGTCCTGTCTGGCCCTTATGGCTATGTATTTCTACAATATTAAAAGTAACAGCAACACTGCATTCATGCACAAG
>NW_010206527.1:60021-67374 GCF_000695765.1 Mesitornis unicolor
GCAGCCTTTTTTTTTCATGTGAACACAACTCCTTGTCTGTTTAAAAGTGGGAAGGGAGGCATTTGGGGTTTGTAGGAGAAAATCCCATGTTTTTAATTTACCTGCAAGAATCTGCCTCCCATTTGATGAGCTCTCCCTGCTCTCTGGTGTGCAGCGATGCTGCTCCAGCTGGCCAGGGCAGCCACTGGAGGCTGCAGGGAGAAGAAAGTCAGCAAAGGGGTTGGGCCTGGTCCCACGGAGGGTTTTGTGTAGCAGGACATAAATTCAAGCTGGATTCTTATCAGTGAAGATGTGCAAAGGCCAGGTCACTAGGGCATGAGGCTAAGAACAACCTGTGATGCTAAGAAAGCAAATCGTTATTTTTTACAGCATGTTGTTAGGCATTAAATAAACATCATTTATTGGAGCTGAAAGCATCACTTTTTATTTTCTTCCCCTTGTTTTCTCCTCTGTATAAACATGTCCGTGGGACCCTGCTCAATGAAATGTGACATGGTGGCTTTTGTGTCCAGTCGCTGGTAGGAAGTGCTTCAACATAGCCATCTGGGAGAGCTTCTCTCCAATTTTGATAATAGAGGGAAAAGTTAACTGGGCTGCCATAAAACAAATAAAGAGAGGAGAAAAAGGAAACCCCAGTGCCTTTTGTTAAGGAGGAACAGATGTAGAGCCATAGCAGCCTGCCAGCTAGGTCAGGTCATATCAAATATTGTGGTTGTTTTCTCGTAGCCTGATCCTCCTTTTGAACTTTCTTTCAGCAATGAAGTTGTAAGGAATGAATTAAAGAAGCTGCCAGCCCTTCCAACACCAGCACTGAAGGAGCATCCTTCCCTCGCCTACTGGTAACGTATCATAATGCTGAGCAGCTCTCATGTCTAATGCAGGACCTGGCTCTGAAACAAGTGATCTAAGAGTGGAACTGGGATGCAGGGATTGCTGCCTTCCAACTCTGGGTCTGCCACTGACTCATTGCATGTTTCAACACAAGTAGAGCCTGGGCCACCACTCTGGGCCTCAGTTTCCCCATCTGCCAAATGGTTGCAGTAATGTCTGGCCAGAAAATTCACTGTAAACACGCAAGTGTCCTGATGAAATCAACAGGCATCATATGCTATTTCCTTTCCCAGCACTCTGCATCTGTGCAAATAATTTTCCCAGTTGAAAATGCGTTTTGCACTGCTCTGTGTTATTTTTGAGTGATTGAGCTGCACCTTGCAGTCCTCTCTGTATGGCATAGCTGAACTAAAAGGGATATATTTCTCCTTTTATACAAACTAGGCGATGTTCAGAGGTGGAGGCTTGGGAGCTCTGTCCTTATTGCATTGAAAGTTAAATCCAGGGTAGGAGCAGGGTCACAATTAAATTTTGTATGCCCCACACATAGATTCCTTGTGCCACCCTGCCTATCCCTTTTATCTGTGCAAATAGGAAAGAATTTGGGCAAAGACTGCTTGTTAAAGGGGAGATGCTTTCACTTGATTTTCTGCTTGTTCCTCTTTCATGTTTGCCTTTAAAGCATTAGGTTATGAGCCTGGGGGTGGGAGTGAACTTCTTTATCTGCTACACGTTTAATTTCTACATCTTGGCAATCTGAAGATAGCACGGGAAAACAAATCAGTTTGTAGTTTAAGATCTCAATTCTTCCCTTTGCCAGGAAGGCTATGCACTTTTCCTAGCATGGCTACAATAACCAGAATTGGCTGTACCTTGTTTCAAGCCATAGGCAAGCTTGCCTGTGAGGTTTCCTAATCACTTTCTGAGCATATCAGGAGAGACTTAGAATCTCTAGATGAGGTTAAGAACAGACACAAAAGCTGTGGATCATCACAGTCTCCTGGTGTTTCTCTTTAAGAACCAAACCAAATCTTTATGAAAATTTGATTAATTCAGGCTGCTGTTTGACTGGAAGCAGAATGGTCTCCCTCTTCAGAGCATCTCTTTCCTTTTTCCACAAACTAATCCACAAGTTAAAAAGCAGTGCATTTGCAGCCAGATCAATGACCTGGTCTGACTGACAGACTGGTAGCTCAGGCTAAAAGCCACCACAAGATGTGTGGTGGGAACAAGCAACCACGGACTGAGGTCTTATTAAAGTGCCCACACAGCCTTTGCTTCAGCTGCCTGTGATCCATGCACAGGGGAGCAGTCACAAGCCAGGCTGCCTGTCAGGCCCTGCCTGCCCATCAGGATCACTGCCCTCACTCTTCTGCTGGGAAATCTCAGTGAGGTCTGAGACTGCCTCTGCCCATAAGACACTCTTCTTGGGTTTGGGCTATGTCAAGTCACCTGCAGCAAGAAAAGCCATGCTCAGAATGTGAGTATTTACAGTTACACACAAGGTACAGCACTTCTTGCAGCTGCACTTAATGTTGTGGGAGTTCTCACATGACTGAGAACAGGTCGCAGGTTGGGAAGCTGGTTGTTTCCAATGGGGTAATAAAACCAGTGGATACAGTCTTGTGACTCCCTTGTGATTTCACTTCAGTAACGAGATCTCAGAGACCTCTTATACTTCAGTAGTTCATTATTTTTTAATGGTGGCTTTTTTCATAAACACCCTCTGAAATGCTGAATGCTCTCCAGAAGAGGCTGCTGAGGGCAAAAAGCCTCTAAAGTACAAATCAAAATTCATTGATCTAAGAGGGCAGATTTTTAAAAATTCTGTTTTCTGACACTTCTGCATCTTATGCAAGATACATGCTGCATCCAGATTTCATCCTGTTCTTTTCTGCATGCCATCAGTTTTATGCTGCAGTTCTTCAGCATTAGCACAAAGCAGTAACAAGTGAATTTCCAACTCCAGAAAGAACCTTTTAAAACATTAAGGGGTGGGGTGGGCAGTTGGTCTAGTCAGTTTAAAAGAAACAAACTAAAGAACCCTGTGCTATGTTTTTATCAGCTGAAATGGACTGAGAGGTGATAACATGGGTAATCAAGTAAGTACTAAGATAACTTCAGCAAGATACTATGATAGATTTGCGTGAAATAATATAGCATTTCCATCACACATCATGGAAAAGCATCACCTGCTGCTCCTATCAAATGAAAGACCAGTGGGATGCAGCAAGGACCTCCACCTTCACTGAGTCTCTGGATTGCATACCCTTGCTGCAGACCTTTCCCTTCACTGTATCCTCTTCTTGGAGGTTTGTAGACATCACAACAAAGTTGAAGGTTGTAATTTTTATATCATGAAGTTACTGTTTCCAGCTCTCTAAAGATTAAGGAGAATCAGTTGCACACACTGTTCTCAAGCATCTCTTAGCATCACTCATTAGTGGTGAAGCAAGAAGGGGCTTTTTTGTGGGTTTGTTTGGTTTGGTTTTTTCTTTTAAATGAAAGCTGAGCTTCTGGTCCTCCCACACCGTCCAGGAGCTGGGGCCCTGACTTTTAATTTCTCTTGCCCATGCATGAGAACAACTGGTGGTATTATTATATTAGACGTAAAACTAATCTCAGAGACTGGAGAGAACTTTTAGAAAATGTGTTAATTCACAGTGCTTCTTTCCAGCCACTGCCATTGCATTTCATCTGAATTCAGATCCTCCCCAGCAAGCCAGCCCAGCACTAGGTTGTCTGTAAGAAGGAAAGGAGGGGATGCAACAGCACTAAAGTGGGTGCTAGAATGGGATTTTCAACTGACCAGGGGGGAGATACACTTCTCCCAGGTTCCAACAGATTTTGAACACAAGCTTGGTTTTAGCAGCCTAAAGCATCAGCGTCGCCAGAAAATCCACCTCTGAAAATATCAGCTGAAAATCACTATTTAGTTTTCTAATACAGCACAGACTTGAGGCTCTGATCCTGCTCTTGGTTTCTTTGGCCACAGAGATGCTCTGCTGGCTTCAGCGGGACAGTGTATGACTGCAAATAAAGATGTTATTATGTTTGAGAATATAATCAAAATGGACAAATCAGGTTAGAAGCAGAACAGCAGTGAGTGGGAAGAGAGGGGGGGGAAACAATTACCTTTGAAAATCTGGATCTGATTGTGAGAAACTCTGGCCCTGCATTTTCTTGCAAGTTGTCTGCCATCCAGATCTGTGAGCTGCTGGGACAGGAGGGATTTCCTGGTAGCTCTAAAGATCTTTATCAAAGTTTTCTGCTGCAGGCTATCATCTATGTATTAATTTTTGCAGCTTTGGGGGGCATGTTTTATGAGCTGGCAAACAGGCAGTTAGTGCTCCAGCAGCCTCCACATCTCGACATTAGTTAAGCATCCTCTGTCAGCCCTGCGTTATGAATGAGTTTCTGTGTCAGTGAGACAGCAACGAACCAGAGCAGGGGCAGAGGAGACGTCAGCTGCTGGTCCAGGCAGTGTCCCAGCACCCTCCCAGCTGTCGATAGCATGGCAGCCGCTCGGAGATGAACAGCTGAAATGATAGGGGAGAATGTTTATAAGCTCTTCTAATGCTCCTCCTGACCCGTGAATGATTTTGCTTGTTTTCCCTGGCACATGCTGGGCTTACCCCACTGTCTCAGAGCTGGAGGCAGAAAGTGACCTCTGTGCTGGATGATCCTTCCTGAAAAGGGAATGAAAAGGAAGTTCAAAGAACTGTTACAGGAGCGACTGTCACACAGCTGGAGTGGGATTCATCTGACCATGAACGTTTCTTTAGTGCAGACCTTTCCATCTGAGCTGGGTGCCCTCAGCTCCCTTTGCTGTCAGTGGAGAGAAGCAGCAGTAACCTCCTCCCAAGGAAGCCATCTGAAATAGGTTGGATGAATTGTCCCCTGGAGTATCTATTCCTTTGCCCAAAGTGTGACTAGGTCTGTGTTGCAGAAAGGTGAAAGGCAGCAAATCCCACTCATAAATATTCATGGATCCATTGATAATTCAGGCTTTATCTTTTTTGTCCAAAAGTAGAAACAAGGATGATACTTATCTGGCACTTAACATCTGTAGACCTCAAAACATTATATACAATGGAAAGGAAGATAATCAGTATCCTAATGGGACAATGAAGCTATAGAGAGTGTTTCCTGCATTTGTTTAGGAGAACTGGGTAGAGCCTGGACTATGCCACATCTTTTAGTATGAGTTGAGAACATACCTTTATTCATCCCACTGTTCAGAAAGGCTCCTTGACATCTAATCTGTCCTTTTGAAGGAAATGGGCCATTGATTGGCTTCCCTATCCAAGGGGTATGGTCTGGGAACATATCCATTATTTTATAATAATAATTTGCAAGAAAGCAAAGTGCATCCAAAATCATGTGTAGGAACATCTATCCTTTCCCTGAATGGCATCAACATGAGAGCTTGATCTGTGCCATAAACTGCACAGGGTGGAAAGCAAAGCTAAGAGCATTTTCCACTGGAGAAACTCCATTGATTTCTGAGAAGTCACTCCTGGTTTGTTCCTGTCTGAGACAGAGAGGAATTGCATCCACATGTAATCGTGGTTTTAAGAGGTAATTTCAAAGGGCTGTAAGCCCTCTCTGTCTATCTTTTTTATTAAGAATGATGTTTTCTGGAGGTCTTCCAGTACTGAACACTCATGTAATTCAGTTATTGCTCCAAAAGTAATCCTGTTTATGATAATCATGGCAGGAGACCCAGGCTCTGCCTTCATGTACACACCCATAACATTTGTGGTACTTGCTTGGATCAGTGGGCTGCATATGGTTTCATAGCTGTTGAATTTACAGCTTACAGATCATTTCCTGAACATTAAAATCATTCTGAAGGATTTTATGGGAGAGCTGGACCATTCCTTTACCCACGTAATTTGTCACTGACTCAATCAGCACCCCGTACCTCCTGTGGCATGCTGGTGGGACAACTCTTCACCTTCCCCCAAAAAGAGCCCTTTTATTTTTGCAGAATGAGCGAGGAGCTCACTTGGCAAGTGAGTAAGGAAAGCAGTTTCAGACAAATGACAGGTTTGTGGGGGAACAGCTGGCCCTGCTGACAATTCGACAGACCGTCTACTCTGATTTGCTCTGTGCTGTCTACACCGGTGTTTCTGGTCCTCTCCCTTCCCCCTGCACACTTTTTGTTTGCATCTTTTGATTCTCTCAGTCACTAGCTGTGTTAACAGCAGTATCTCTTCACGTTTTGGCAAGATTCTCAGTCATGATGCTGCCATTATATACAGCTTCTCGTTTCTTCCTTTCCAGTGAGGATCGAGTCATTGAACATTACAAGAAACTAAATGGTCAGACAAGAGGTCAAGCAATTGTGAAGTAAGTGAAATAAGAGTGACTTCTTGCAACCTTTGTTTTATCAAGTAATATTTATACTGGACTGTAAATGCAATATGTAACTTTGTCTCCCATCTCATCTAATGTTTCATTTATGTACTTATTAAGTTATTTATTTAAGCAGTTTTTTTCAGATCATTCTCTCAGCTTCTCAGACATGTTATTCTCCTACGTGTTGTTTTGCAGTTACATGAGCATTGTAGAATCCCTCCCAACATACGGAGTGCATTATTACGCAGTAAAGGTACGTGCTACAAAAAAGGGTCATTTACTGAATTAGACTGTTATTGGAGAGGGAGGGAGAGAGGTACAAATAACCATCCTGCTTTGAGAATACAATGCACTGCTACAAAAGTCTTGTTTCACTTCCTGTGGTAGGATAAACTTATTTCAACTGCATAGTGAATGTTTGGTAAATACAGCTCCAAAGAGGAAAATCCTGTTCTTGGAGATAAAACTCTTGCAATCCCATTGTGCTGGAGAGGTTCGGCTCACAAGCAGTGGCAAGCTCTGGTGATGCCAGTGAACCAGCACCAAAGGGACAAGCCAGCCACATTGCTGGCAGACTCAATGCTTCACTCCTTTTTGTAGTTCCAGGGGGTTGGGTTTTTCCCAGCTGGCAGATCCATGAACAACGAGCTAGGGCCAGCCATGACCTGCAGACTGCAGCTCCCTTCGATTCACATATAGGTAGATGGATACAGATACAGTACATCTTTTTAATGCCAAATCACTGCCCCATATTCTAGAGATAACATGTTCCCCTCCCCAGACAGCTCTCTGCTTCTATGTGGATTTTGTGCAGGTATTCACGGAATCCCTCATTTCTTATGTCGAATGATTTATCACCAAATCTTCCAGTTTCATACTATTATTATTATTATTACTTCCTTGCCTGACCAGCTGTGTAGGGTTGCTATTTTTTTAAGTAGAGAAATCAATAAACACATAAAGAAAGCTAGATCCATACTCCCCAGAGCATATTCCCTCATTTATCACCCCTGAGGTTTTGATGTGTTTCATCATTATCTCTCGACACAGATCATATGGGTTTTCATACATCGGTAATGTCTTGCACACATGAGGTACCATCAAAACACAAGTATCTGACAGTACCTGTCTCAGGGAGATGTGTTTCTAGTCTATTCC